>NC_135964.1:52718713-52728713 GCF_053455715.1 Rhinoraja longicauda | reverse complement strand
TCGTTTAGTTTAGAACCAAAACAGGCTCCGTGACCTGCGTGGGTTTTCTCCGGTTTCCTCCCACGCTCCAAAGACGTGCGGGTTTGTAGGTTAATTGGCTCGGTGTAAATGTAAATTGTCCCTAGTGTGTGTAGGATAGTGTTAGTGTGCGGGGATCGCTGGGCGGCGTGGACCCGGTGGGCCGAAGGGCCTGTTTTTGTTCTGCATCGCCAAACTAAAGTAAAGTGAATTAAACAACCATTGTCTTCATTGAGGCAAGCTGTGATCATCAAGTCTCCTTAGAGAGACACAAAATGCTGGAGTAACTCAGCGGGACAGGCAGCATCTCTGGAGAGAAGGTTCTCCTTGTTTTCGTTTGTCAACTACATCAGTCAATAGACAATAGACAATAGGTGCAGGAGGAGGCCATTCGGCCCTTCGAGCCAGCACCGCCATTCTATGTGATCATGGCTGATCATTCTCAATCAGTACCCCCGTTCCTGCCTTCTCCCCATACCCCCTGACTCCGCTATCTTTAAGAGCTCTATCTAGCTCTCTCTTGAATGCATTCAGAGAATTGGCCTCCACTGCCTTCTGAGGCAGAGAATTCCACAGATTCACAACTCTCTGACTGAAAAAGTTTTTCCTCATCTCCGTTCTAAATGGCTGCCCCTTATTCTTAAACTGTGGCCCCTGGTTCTGGACTCCCCCAACATTGGAACATGTTTCCTGCCATGTGGCAATTGGTGCTTCGGAGAACCGTTTGTTGACGCTTTGCTGCGAGTCTTGCCAGTTCCGTGGGGGGGGGGGGCGGGGGTGACGAGGAGGTAACGCAGCTCCCACCCCTGGAGAGAAGGTCATGGGTTGACGTTTTCTCAGAAGGGTCTCGACCCGAAAACGTCACCCATTCCCTTCTCTCCAGAGATGCTGCCTGACCCGCTGAGTTACTCCAGCACTCTGTGAAACGTCACCTATCCATGTTCTCCACAGATGCTGCCAGACCCGCTGAGTTCCTCCAGCGCTTTGTGTCTCTCCACTGGTTAAACCGGCGTCTGCAGTTCCTTCTTCCGCCCAGCGACAATCTCCTTCCCTTTGTCTTTTGCAGAAGAGATCCTGATCCCGTACAGCAAGCCCAGCTTCCCGTCTCCGGGCCACGTGAGCGGCCAGAGTTCATCGGGGACAGCGTCGTCCAAGGGTTCGACTGGACCGAGGAAAGGCGTGGCGCCGCGAGGGGGAACCGCCACGGGTTCCCACCAGCGCAACGCCAGCGACTCGCGGATGTAGGATATCTGAGCTCGTGCGGGCAAGGGCAGTTCTTTGGGGAAGTATGTAAGTATACGATACGACACGACACGATACGATCGATCAACCGATCGATTAATTCATTCGTTTAGTTTGGAGACACAGTACGGAAACAGGCCCTTCGGCCCACCGGGTCCGCACCCGCCCAGCGATCCCCGCCACACTAACACTATCCTACACACACACACTAGGGACAATTTACACACACACAAAGCCAATTAACCTACAAACCTGCACGTCTTTGGAGTGCGCGGAGGAAACCGAAGATCTCGGAGAAAACCCACGCAGGTCACGGGGAGAGCGTACAAACTCCGTACAGACAGCGCCCGTAGTCGGGATGGAACCCGGGTCTCCGGCGCTGCATTCGCTGTAAGGCGGCAACTCTACCGCTGCGCCATTGCGATGCCCTAAAGACGTACAGGTTTGTAGGTTCATTGGTCTTGGTTAAAAAATTTAAATTGTCCCCCGTAGTATAGTGTACGGGGATCGCTGGTCGGTACGGACTCGGTGGACCGAAGGGCCTGGTTCCGCGATGTATCTCTGAACTAAAGTAAACTAAACTAGGTGTTCAAGAAGGAACTGCAGATACCAGTTTAAACCAAAGATAGACACAAAATGCTGGAATAACAATAGACAATAGGTGCAGGAGGAGGCCATTCGGCCCTTCGAGCCAGCACCGCCATTCAATGTGATCATGGCTGATCATTCTCAATCAGTACCAACCCGTTCCTGCCTTCTCCCCATACCCCCTGACTCCGCTATCCTTAAGAGCTCTATCTCGCTCTCTCTTGAACGCATTCAGAGAATTGGCCTCCACTGCCTTCTGAGGCAGAGAATTCCACAGATTCACAGCTCTCTGACTGAAAAAGTTTTTCCTCATCTCAGTTCTAAATGGCCGACCCCTTATTCTTAAACTGTGGGCCCTTGTTCTGGACTCCCCCAACATTGGGAACATGTTTCCTGCCTCTAACGTGTCCAACCCCTTAATAATCTTATACGTTTCGATAAGATCCCCTCTCATCCTTCTAAATTCCAGTGTGTACAAGCCGAGCTCGCTCCAGTCTTTCAACATACGACAGTCCCGCCATTCCGGGAAGTCCGTAACTCAGCGGGACAGGCAGCATCTCTGGAGAGAAGGAATGGGTGAGACCCTTCTTCAGACTGAGAGTCAGGGGAGGGGGGAAACGAGAGACATAGACGGTGAGATATAGGCAAAAAAGTAACGATGGTAAAGGAGACAGGCCATTGTGGGCTAGGTGAAAAACGAGTTACAATCAATGAGACTCAACAGGACGAGTTTGAAGCAGGTACGACTTGGGAGGGGGGGGGGAGGGATGGAGAGAGAGGGAAAGCAGGGACCATCTGAAGTTAGAGAAGTCAATGTTCATACCGCTGGGGTGTAAGCTGCCCAAGCGAAATATGAGGTGCTGTTCCTCCAATTTGCGCTGGGCCTCACTCTGACAATGGAAGAGGCCCAGGACAGAAAGGTCAGTGTGGGAGTGGGAGGGGGGATTCAAGTGTTTGGCAACCGGGAGATCAGGTAGGCCCTGGCGGCTGAGCGAAGGAGTCCACAGCTTGAACAGCGGATACAGTAGGTGAGGTTGAGAGAGGTGCAAATGAACGCCTGCCTATTTTTGTGCTGTATCTCTGCAACTAACCTAAGCCATTAACCTAAGATAGACACAAAAAGCTGGAGTAACTCAGCGGGTCAGACAGCATCACTGGAGAAAAATGGTAGGACAGTTTGGAGGGATATGGGCCAAATGCGGGCGGGTGAGACTAGGTGGGGCATGTTGGCCGGCGTGGGCAAGTTGGGCTGAAGGTAGGGTCGCCAACAGTCCCCATACTTAGCCGGGACATCCGTATTTTGGGCTAAATTGGCTTTGTCCCGTACGGGACCGCATTTGTCCCGGATTAGGCCCAGGGGGCGCTGTAGGCCAGACACTGTAGGCCAGGACAGTGTAGGCCCGGACACTGTAGGCCCGGATACTGTAGGTGCAGACAGTGTAGGTCCGGACACTGTAGGCCTGGGCGCCGCCTAACGGAGGTTGCGTAGCAACCCGCCTACCGGCCCAGGTGGCCGCCATTGGTGGAGCAGGAGCACGTGGCCGCTGGCTGGGTGAGGTCACGTGGGGCGCGGGGCGGTAACGTCACCTTGTCCCCTTATTTGGGAGTGAGATAGTTGGCAACCCCTTGCTGAAGGGCCTGTTTCCTCGCTGTATCACTCTTTGACAGTAGAACCTCAGCATTACATTCCTGTTTTTGTATACGAGCACCTCTTGAAATAAATGCCAGCATTGCGTTACAATGAAGCTAGTTTAGCGCCGGAAACAGGCCCTTCGGCCCACCGGGTCCGCGCCGACCAGCGATCCCCGCACACTAACACTATCCTACACCCACTGGGGACAATGTTTACATTTGTACCAGGCCAATTAACCTACAAACCCGCACGTCTTTGGAGTGTGGGAGGAAACCGAGATCTCGGAGAAAACCCACGCAGGTCACGGGGAGAACGTACAAACTCCGTACAGACGGCGCCCGTAGTCGGGATGGAACCCGGGTCTCCGGCGCTGCGTTCGCTATGAGGCTCAGTTGGAGGCCGGTTTCGCCCACACCAGCAGCAGGTACAGATGCCGTTAGGGGTCGAGACTCTTCTTCAGAGGTTCTAACCTCCACGGTTCTTTGTTCCCGCAGAGTGAAGATGTTACAAGCCCCGGGATTCAGCATCGGGAGCCCTCACCTGATGAAAATGCCATGATACTTAAGATGTGTAAAGATCCTCCTCCATATTTATTGTATTATGACAGGACCTGTAAATGTGATGTAAAGTCCACGTTACCCACAGACACACCTGTATGTATCCCATCACCGCCCCCGTCTCTCTGTACAACCCCCTCTCCCCACCCCCATCTCCTACACACGCCATGCCTGCCTCAGCACCCCACCCCCCCCCCCTCTCCATCAACCCCCTCCCACCCCCCTCAGCATTGACAAAGGAAGAATTAAAACATAATACACCGACCAGCCAAAACATTACGACCACTGACAGGTGAAGTGAATAACACTTCAGGTGATTATCTTGGCACCTGTCAAGGGGTGGGATATATTAGGCAGCAAGTGAACAGTCAGTTCTTGAAGTTGATGTGTTGGATGCAGGAGAAATGGGCAGGAGTAAAGACCTGAGCGACTTTGACAAGGGGCCAGATTGTTATGGCCAGACGACTGGGTCAGAGCATCTCTGAAACGGCAAGGCTTGTGGGGTGCTCCCGGTCAGCAGTGGTGAGTACCGACCGACAGTGGTCCGAGGAGGGACAAACCACAAACCGGCGACAGGCAGGGTGTTGGGCGCCCAAGCTCATCGATGCGCGAGGACAACGAAGGCTATCCCATCTGGTCCGAACCGACAGAAGGTCGACTGTGCACAAGTCACAGAGAATGTTAATGGTGGTCACGGGAGGAATGTGTCACAATACACAGTGCATCGCACCCTGCTGCGTATGGGGCTGCACACGGAGGGCCAACAGCATATTAGGCAGGTGGGCATAATGTTTTGGCTGATTGGTGTTACAATCTCAGAGAGAGGGAGAGGGGGAGTGAGAGAGAGAGGGGGATTTCTGCTGTAAATAGTTCTCGCTGCATCGCCGAACAGAAAACTCACCTTGTTTTTTGACTTTGCATCCTGTAATGTCCTTACTTTTGTTGTTGTTGGTCTGTTGCACTCACACGTCGACCGGCTCGACAGCAACCCCATCCAGACGGGAAAAACAAACACGACGTGTATTTTTAAAAGTTGTTGCTGCCTCACTTCCGTTTCTGTTTCCATGTTTCTGTTCTTTGAAGTTTGCACTGATCATTTTGTTTTAGGATAAGCACAAAAACCTTCCCAGCTCCTGAGAAAACGACGAAGCCTGGGAAAACACACTGGGCGGGAGAGGAGAGAGGTTTCAGCCCGCCGCGTGTGGGCACGCGTGTGTGTGTGTGTGTGTATGTGGTGTGCGTGTGCAAGGACACGTGGCCCCGGTGTACTGAAGGGCTCGGGTCATGCGTGTAAGGTGTGCGCGTGTGTGTGCGGTTGCTTTGCTTGAGAGTATGTCATGTATGTCTCTCTACATGCGTGTAGAACCTGTATGTTGCAAGCACGTGCACGTGGGGCTGTATGATTTGCACGTGTGCTTAAATATATTGTGTGTGTGCGTCTGTGAGTGTATGTGTGTGTATGTGTGTGCGCGAGTGTGTGTGTGTAGCTGTGTGTGTGTGTGTGTAGGTCTGCGTGTGTATGTGTAGGTCTGCGTGTGCGTGCGTGTGTGTGTGTAGGTCTGCGTGTGTATGTGTAGGTCTATGTGCGTGTGTGTGTAGATCTGCGTGTGTGTGTGTAGGTCTGCGTGTTTGTGTGTGCGCGAGTGTGCGTGTGTGTGTGTAGGTCTGTGTGTGTGTGTGTTTGTGTGTGCGCAAGTGTGCGTGTAGGTCTGTGTGTGTGTGTGCGTGAGTGTGTGTGTGTGCGTGAGTGTGCGTGTAGGTCTGTGTGTGTGTGTGCGTGAGTGTGCGTGTGTGCGTGTGTAGGTCTGTGTGTGTGTGCTTGTGTGCGTGTGTGTGCGTGAGTGTACGTGTGTGCGTGTGTGTGTGGGGATATGGTTTCTGGGTCTCGTTTGGATACCATCCAGCGTGCGGTGGGCTCCGAGCGCCACAGACAGAGGGGAGTGACCTCACGTGGGTCGGACCCTGTTCACTGGAGGTCTCTCCCCTCCCCCCGAGAGAGGGTGTCAAGCCAAGCCGAGCCTGATTACCAACGGTCACAGGAGCCCACTGTCCTCAAACACCCCCCCCCCCCATAATTATTTAAAACATTTCCTTCTTCTTTTTAATAGAGAATAAAAAAGGCATCCTCTTCCTCACCCCTGACCCCACCTCCCCTGCCCCCACCTCCCCCGCCCCCCAACCCCACCTCCCCTGACCACGCCCCCACCCCCCCTCCCAACCCCCCCCGCCCCAGTCCCCCTGACCCCACCCCACCCCCCCGACCCCAACTTCCCTGACCCCCCCACCGCACTCCCCCTGCCCCACCTCCCCCCGACCCCACCTTCCCTGACCCCCACGCCACCCCCCCGCCCCCACCCCCCCTCCCAACCCCCCCGCCCCAGTCCCCCTGACCCCACCCCACCCCCCCCGACCCCACCTTCCCTGACCCCCCACCGCACTCCCACTGCCCCACCTCCCCTGACCCACTCACCCCCACCCCACCTCCCCCCGCCCCACTTCCCCCCACCCCACTTCCCCCCACCCTACTTCCCCCCGCCCCACTTCCCCGCCCCACCTTCCCCCCGCCCCACTTCCCCCCGCCCCACTTCCCCCCCGCCCCACTTCCCCCTCCCACCTCCCCCCGCCCCACTTCCCCCCGCCCCACTTTCCCCCGCCCCACTTCCCCCGCCCCACCTCCCCCGCCCCACTTCCCCGCCCCACTTCCCCCCGCCCCACTTCCCCCCGCCCCACTTCCCCCCGCCCCACTTCCCCCCGCCCCACTTCCACCCGCCCCACTTCCACCCGCCCCACTTCCCCCGCCCCACTTCCCCCGCCCACTTCCCCCCGCCCCACTTCCCCCCGCCCCACTTCCCCCCCGCCCCACTTCCCCCCGCCCCACTTCCCCCCGCTCCCACTTCCCCCCCGCCCCACTTCCCCCGCCCCACTTCCCCCCGCCCCACTTCCCCCCGCCCCACTTCCCCCCGCCCCACTTCCCCCCCGCCCCCACTTCCCCCGCCCCACTTCCCCCCGCCCCACTTCCCCCCGCCCCACTTCCCCCCGCCCCACCTCCCCCCGCCCCCACCTCCCCCCGCCCCACCTCCCCCCCCGCCCCACTTCCCCCCGCCCCACTTCCCCCCGCCCCACTTCCCCCCGCCCCACTTCCCCCCGCCCCACTTCCCCCCGCCCCACTTCCCCCCGCCCCACTTCCCCCCGCCCCACCTCCCCCCCCCCCACTTTAAGGGACATTACCTTGTTCTCTGAAGGGCAAGTTTCCAAAATCCCAACCGCTGATCAAGAAGAGTTTCACAAAGGATGCTTGATGTCAAATATAGTCTTAAACATTAATCTCACTGCAAGGTCAGGGGCCTTGCATACGCTCAATGGTAAAAATTAAAGTGTGTGTCAGTATTAAGGGAAGTTGTTCATGTGTCTATAGTATATTGATTAAAACTTTGATGTTTTTATGCTACATTGTCTGAGTCTTCCATAACTCTCGGCACCCCTCACCTGAGATCTGGGTGTCCTTGTACACCAGTCACTGAAAGGAAGCATGCAGGTACAGCAGGCAGTGAAGAAAGCCAATGGAATGTTGGCCTTCATAACAAGAGGAGTTGAGTATAGGAGCAAAGAGGTCCTTCTGCTGTTGTACAGGGCCCTAGTGAGACCGCACCATGGAGTACTGTGTGCAGTTTTGGTCTCCAAATTTGAGGAAGGATATTCTTGCTATTGAGGGCGTGCAGCGTAGGTTTACTAGGTTAATTCCCAGAATGGCGGGACTGTCATATGTTGAAAGACTGGAGCGACTGGGCTTGTATACACTGGAATTTAGAAGGATGAGAGGGGATCTTATTGAAACATATAAGATTATTAAGGGGTTGGACACATTAGAGGCAGGAAACATGTTCCCAATGTTGGGGGAGTCCCAGAACCAGGGGTCTGTTGGGGGAGTCCAGAACGGAGATGAGGAGAAACTTTTTCAGTCAGAGAGTTGTGAATCTGTGGAATTCTCTGCCTCAGAAAGCAGTGGAGGCCAATTCACTGGATGTTTTCAAGAGAGAGCTAGATAGAGCTCTTGGGGCTAACGGAATCAAGGGATACGGGGAGAGAAAGCAGGAACGGGGTACTGATTGTGGATGATCAGCCATGATCATATTGAATGGCGGTGCTAGCTCGAAGGGCCGAATGACCTCCTCCTGCACCTATTGTCTATGTTTCTATGTATACCCTAACCCTCAGGAACTAAAGGTGAGGGGAATGGAATGATGTACAGGCGTTATGCATTGGAATTGGAGGCTAATAGTTTAGTTTAGGAACTGCACATGGAAGCAGACAGTTTGACCCACCGTGCCTCGTGCCCAGCGCCCATTCACACGAGTCCTAGCTTATCCCACTCTCACATCCACTCCCCACATAAAGGTGCAATCTACAAACCCCGCATCACCTTCAACACTCTTAGTGACATTAGTTCCGCGTATCCACTCAGTAGAAAGAGTGCACGGGGCGGTCACGGTGGAGCGGCGGTAGAGTTGCCGCCTTACAGCGAATGCAGCGCCGGAGACCCGGGTTCCATCCCGACTACGGGCGCCGTCTGTACGGAGTTTTGTACGTTCTCCCCGTGACCTGCGTGGGTTTTCTCCGGGTGCTGCTCCGGTTTCCTCCCACACTCCAAAGACGTGCAGGTTTGGAGGTTAATTGGCTTGGTAAATGTAAAAATTGTCCCTAATGGGTGTAGGATAGTGTTAGTGTGCTGGGGATCGCTGGTCGGCGCGGACCCGGTGGGCCGAAGGGCCTGTTTCCGCGCTGTATCTCTAAACTAAACCAAACATGGTTACACTCGAGCCGTCCACAGTGTACAGATACAGGAGACGGAATAACGTTCAGTGTAAGATAAAGTCCAGCGAAGTCCGATTAAAGATAGTCCGAGGGTCTCCAATGAGGTAGATGGGAGGTCGGGACCGCTCTCTAGCTGGTGAGAGAATGGTTCAGTTGCCCGATAACAGCTGGGAGGAAACTGTCCCTGAATCTGGAGGTTTCACATTGGCACAACGGTAGAGTTGCTGCCTTCACGTACGCGCCAGAGACCCGGGTTCGATCTCCGACTACGGGCGCTGTCTGTACGGAGTTTGTATGTTCTCCCCATGGGTTTTCCCCGGGTGCTTCGGTTTCCTCCCACACTCCAAAGACGTGCGGGTTTGTAGGTTAATTGGATTTGGTAAAATTGTAAATTGAACCTTGTGTGTAGGACAGTGCTCGTGTGCAGTGTGATCGCTGCTCGGTGGGCGAAGGGCCTGTTTCCGTGCTGTATCTTTAAACTCTAAAGGATGAGGGCCAAACTTTATCATTTAGAGATACAACGCGGTAACAGGCCCTTCGGCCCACTGGGTCCACACCGACCAGCGATATCCCAGTGCTATCCACACACTAGGAACAATTTGCAATTTTACCAACAAGGGCAAATGGGACTAGATTAGATGAAGAATCTGGTCGGCATGGACTAGATGGGCCGAACGGCCTGTTTCTGTGCTGTACGATTCTATGATGTAAATGTTAAGCCAGTTGTCCCTTTAGTTTAGTTTAAAGAGAGAGCTAGATAGAAGCTCTTAAGGATAGCGGAGTCAGGGGGTATGGGGAGAAGGCAGGAACGGGGTACTGATTGAGAATGATCAGCCATGATCGCACTGACTGGCTCGAAGGGCCGAATGGCCTCCTCCTGCACCTATTGTCTATTGTCTATAGTTTAGAGATACAGTGTAGAAACAGGCCCTTCGGCCCACCGGGTCCACGCCGACCAGCGATCCCCGCACATTAACACTATCCTACACACACACTGGGGACAATTCACAATTTTACAGAAGCCAATTAACCTACAAACCTGCACAGTCTTTGGAGTGTGGAAGGAAACCGGGAGCGCCCGGAGAAAACCCACGCAGGTCACGGGGAGAACGTACAAACTCTGCACAGACAGCGCCGTAGTCGGGATCGA
>NC_135964.1:52659632-52718213 GCF_053455715.1 Rhinoraja longicauda | reverse complement strand
GGAGTGAGGTAGTTGGCAAGCCCTACCACACTAACACTATCCTACGCACACTAGGGATAATTTACATTTATACCAAGCCAATTAACCTACAAACCCGCACGTCTTTGGAGTGTGGGAGGAAACCGGAGATCTCGGAGAAAACCCACGCAGGTCACGGGGGAGAACGTACAAACTCCGTACAGACGGCGCCCGTAGTCGGGATGGAACCCGGGTCTCCGGCGCTGTGAGGCAGCAGCTCTACCCGCTGCGCCACCGTGCCGAATGTTTGACATCTCGACCTCGAGACGGTTCCCCAGAGAGTGAAACATCTTCCCCACCCCACACACACACACACACACACACACACACACACACACACACACACACACACACACACACACACACCACACACACACACACACACACACACACACACACACACACACACACACACACAGGGGGGCCTCAGCTTCACTCTTCTGGCCAAGGCATGACTGTGTGGAAAGAGAAGACAGACACAAAATGCCGGAGTAACTGAGCGGGTCAGGCAGCATCTCCGGAGAGAAGGAATGGGTAACGTTTCAAGTCGCGGCACTTCCTCAGACTGTGCACAGAGAGATTGGGACAATTAATTGGTTTAGTTTAACTTAGTGTCGTTTAGTTTAGAACCAAAACAGGCTCCGTGACCTGCGTGGGTTTTCTCCGGTTTCCTCCCACACTCCAAAGACGTGCGGGTTTGTAGGTTAATCGGCTCGGTGTAAATGTAAATTGTCCCTAGTGTGTGTGGAATAGTGTTAGTGTGCGGGGATCGCTGGGCGGCGCGGACCCGGTGGGCCGAAGGGCCTGTTTTTGTTCTGCATCGCCAAACTAAAGTAAAGTGAATTAAACAACCATTGTCTTCATTGAGACAAGCTGTGATCATCAAGTCTCCTTAGAGAGACACAAAATGCTGGAGTAACTCAGCGGGACAGGCAGCATCTCTGGACCCGAAACGTCACCCATTCCCTTCTCTCCAGAGATGCTGCCTGACCCGCTGAGTTACTCCAGCACTCTGTGAAACGTCAACCTATCCATGTTCTCCACAGATGCTGCCAGACCCGCTGAGTTCCTCCAGCGCTTTGTGTCTCTCCACTGGTTAAACCGGCGTCTGCAGTTCCTTCTTCCGCCCAGCGACAATCTCCTTCCCTTTGTCTTTTGCAGAAGAGATCCTGATCCCGTACAGCAAGCCCAGCTTCCCGTCTCCGGGCCACGTGAGCGGCCAGAGTTCATCGGGGACAGCGTCGTCCAAGGGTTCGACTGGACCGAGGAAAGGCGTGGCGCCGCGAGGGGGAACCGCCACGGGTTCCCACCAGCGCAACGCCAGCGACCTCGCGGATGTAGGATATCTGAGCTCGTGCGGGCAAGGGCAGTTCTTTGGGGAAGTATGTAAGTGTACGATACGATACGACACGACACGATACGATCGATCAACCGATCGATTTCATTCATTCGTTTAGTTTGGAGACACAGTACGGAACCAGGCCCCTTCGGCCCACCGGGTCCGCGCCGCCCAGCGATCCCCGCACACTAACACTATCCTACACACACACACTAGGGACAATTTACACACACACCAAGCCAATTAACCTACAAACCTGCACGTCTTTGGAGTGCGGGAGGAAACCGAAGATCTCGGAGAAAACCCACGCAAGTCACGGGGAGAGCGTACAAACTCCGTACAGACAGCGCCCGTAGTCGGGATGGAACCCGGGTCTCCAGCGCTGCATTCGCTGTAAGGCGGCAACTCTACCGCTGCGCCATTGCGATGCCCTAAAGACGTACAGGTTTGTAGGTTCATTGGTCTTGGTTAAAAATTTAAATTGTCCCCCGTAGTATAGTGTACGGGGATCGCTGGTCAGTACGGACTCGGTGGACCGAAGGGCCTGTTTCCACGATGTATCTCTGAACTAAAGTAAACTAAACTAGGTGTTCAAGAAGGAACTGCAGATACCAGTTTAAACCAAAGATAGACACAAAATGCTGGAATAACAATAGACAATAGTTGCAGGAGGAGGCCATTCGGCCCTTCGAGCCAGCACCGCCATTCAATGTGATCATGGCTGATCATTCTCAATCAGTACCCCGTTCCTGCCTTCTCCCCATACCCCCTGACTCCGCTATCCTTAAGAGCTCTATCTAGCTCTCTCTTGAATGCATTCAGAGAATTGGCCTTCTGAGGCAGAGAATTCCACAGATTCACAGCTCTCTGACTGAAAAAGTTTTTCCTCATATCAGTTCTAAATGGCCGACCCCTTATTCTTAAACTGTGGGCCCTTGTTCTGGACTCCCCCAACATTGGGAACATGTTTCCTGCCTCTAATGTGTCCAACCCCTTAATAATCTTATACGTTTCGATAAGATCCCCTCTCATCCTTCTAAATTCCAGTGTATACAAGCCTAGTCGCTCCAGTCTTTCAACATACGACAGTCCCGCCATTCCAGGAAGTCCGTAACTCAGCGGGACAGGCAGCATCTCTGGAGAGAAGGAATGGGTGAGACCCTTCTTCAGACTGAGAGTCAGGGGAGGGGGAAACGAGAGACATAGACGGTGAGATATAGGCAAAAAAGTAACGATGGTAAAGGAGACAGGCCATTGTGGGCTAGGTGAAAACGAGTTACAATCAATGAGACTCAACAGGACGAGTTTGAAGCAGGTACGACTTGGGAGGGGGGGGAGGGATGGAGAGAGAGGGAAAGCAGGGACCATCTGAAGTTAGAGAAGTCAATGTTCATACCGCTGGGGTGTAAGCTGCCCAAGCGAAATATGAGGTGCTGTTCCTCCAATTTGCGCTGGGCCTCACTCTGACAATGGAAGAGGCCAGGACAGAAAGGTCAGTATGGGAGTGGGAGGGGGGATTCAAGTGTTTGGCAACCGGGAGATCAGGTAGGCCCTGGCGGGCTGAGCGAAGGAGTCCACAGCTTGAACAGCGGATACAGTAGGTGAGGTTGGAGGAGGTGCAAATGAACGCCTGCCTATTTTTGTGCTGTATCTCTGCAACTAACCTAAGCCATTAACCTAAGATAGACACAAAAAGCTGGAGTAACTCAGCGGGTCAGACAGCATCACTGGAGAAAAATGGGTAGGACAGGTTTGGAGGGATATGGGCCAAATGCGGGCGGGTGAGACTAGGTGGGGCATGTTGGCCGGCGTGGGCAAGTTGGGCTGAAGGTAGGGTCGCCAACAGTCCCATATTAGCCGGGACATCCGTATTTTGGGCTAAATTGGTTTGTCCCGTACGGGACCGCATTTGTCCCGGATTAGGCCCAGGGGGCGCTGTAGGCCCAGACACTGTAGGCCAGGACAGTGTAGGCCCGGACACTGTAGGCCCGGATACTGTAGGTGCAGACAGTGTAGGTCCGGACACTGTAGGCCTGGGCGCCGCCTAACGGAGGTTGCGTTGCAACCCGCCTACCGGCCCAGGTGGCCGCCATTGGTGGAGCAGGAGCACGTGGCCGCTGGCTGGGTGAGGTCACGTGGGGCGCGGGGGCGGGTAACGTCACCTTGTCCCTTATTTGGGAGTGAGATAGTTGGCAACCCCTTGCTGAAGGGCCTGTTTCCTCGCTGTATCACTCTTTGACAGTAGAACCTCAGCATTACATTCCTGTTTTTGTATACGAGCACCTCTTGAAATAAATGCCAGCATTGCGTTACAATGAAGCTAGTTTAGCGCGGAAACAGGCCCTTCGGCCCACCGGGTCCGCGCCGACCAGCGATCCCCGCACACTAACACTATCCTACACCCACTGGGGACAATGTTTACATTTGTACCAAGCCAATTAACCTACAAACCCGCACGTCTTTGGAGTGTGGGAGGAAACCGAAGATCTCGGAGAAAACCCACGCAGGTCACGGGGAGAACGTACAAACTCCGTACAGACGGCACCCGTAGTCGGGATGGAACCCGGGTCTCCGGCGCTGCGTTCGCTGTGAGGCTCAGTTGGAGGCCGGTTTCGCCCACACCAGCTGCAGGTACAGATGCCGTTAGGGGTCGAGACTCTTCTTCAGAGGTTCTAACCTCCACGGTTCTTTGTTCCCGCAGAGTGAAGATGTTACAAGCCCCGGGATTCAGCATCGGGAGCCCTCGCCTGATGAAAATGCCATGATACTTAAGATGGTGTAAAGATCCTCCTCCATATTTATTGTATTATGACAGGACCTGTAAATGTGATGTAAAGTCCACGTTACCCACAGACACACCTGTATGTATCCCCATCACCGCCCCCCGTCTCTCTGTACACCCCCTCTCCCCACCCCCATCTCCTACACACGCCATGCCTGCTCTCAGCACCCCACCCCCCCCCCCCCTCTCCATCAACCCCCTTCCACCCCCCTCAGCATTGACAAAGGAAGAATTAAAACATAATACACCAACCAGCCAAAACATTACGACCACTGACAGGTGAAGTGAATAACACTTCAGGTGATTATCTTGGCACCTGTCAAGGGGTGGGATATATTAGGCAGCAAGTGAACAGTCAGTTCTTGAAGTTGACGTGTTGGATGGGGGAGAAATGGGGCAGGAGTAAAGACCTGAGCGACTTTGACAAGGGCCAAATTGTTCTGGCCAGACGACTGGGTCAGAGCATCTGTGAAACGGCAAGGCTTGTGGGGTGCTCCCGGTCAGCAGTGGTGAGTACCGACCGACAGTGGTCCGAGGAGGGGCAAACCACAAACCGGCGACAGGCAGGGTGTTGGGCGCCCAAGGCTCATCGATGTGCGAGGACAACGAAGGCTATCCCATCTGGTCCGAACCGACAGAAGGTCGACTGTGGCACAAGTCACAGAGAATGTTAATGGTGGTCACGGGAGGAATGTGTCACAATACACAGTGCATCGCACCCTGCTGCGTATGGGGCTGCACACGGAGGGCCAACAGCATATTAGGCAGGTGGTCATAATGTTTTGGCTGATTGGTGTTACAATCTCAGAGAGAGGGAGAGGGGGAGTGAGAGAGAGAGGGGGATTTCTGCTGTAAATAGTTCTCGCTGCATCGCCGAACAGAAAACTCACCTTGTTTTTTGACTTTGCATCCTGTAATGTCCTTACTTTTGTTGTTGTTGGTCTGTTGCACTCAGACGTCGACCGGCTCGACAGCAACCCCATTCAGACGGGAAAAACAAACACGACGTGTATTTTTAAAAGTTGTTGCTGCCTCACTTCTGTTTCTGTTTCCATGTTTCTGTTTTTTGAAGTTTGCACTGATCATTTTGTTTTAGGGATAAGCACAAAAACCTTCCCAGCTCCTGAGAAAACGACGAAGCTGGGAAAACACACTGGGCGGGAGAGGAGAGAGGTTTCAGCCCGCCGCGTGTGGGCACGCGTGTGTGTGTGTGTGTGTGTGTGTGTGTGTGTATGTGGTGTGCGTGTGCAAGGACACGTGGCCCCGGTGTACTGAAGGGCTCGGGTCATGCGTGTAAGGTGTGCGCGTGTGTGTGCGGTTGCTTTGCTTGAGAGTATGTCATGTATGTCTCTCTACATGCGTGTAGAACCTGTATGTTGCAAGCACGTGCACGTGGGGCTGTATGATTTGCACGTGTGCTTAAATATATTGTGTGTGTGCGTCTGTGAGTGTATGTGTGTGTATGTGTGTGCGCGAGTGTGTGTGTGTAGCTGTGTGTGTGTGTGTGTAGGTCTGCGTGTGCATGTGTAGGTCTGTGTGTGCGTGCGTGTGTAGCTGTGTGTGTGTGTGTGTAGGTCTGTGTGTGCGTGCGTGTGTAGCTGTGCGTGTGTGTGTGTAGGTCTGCGTGTGTATGTGTAGGTCTGTGTGCGTGTGTGTGTAGATCTGCGCGTGTGTGTGTGTGTGTGTGTAGGTCTGCGTGTTTGTGTGTTTGTGTGTGCGCGAGTGTGCGTGTAGGTCTGTGTGTGCGTGTGTGTGTGTGTGTGTGTGTGTGTGTGCGTGTGTGCGTGTGTGTGTGTGGGGGATATGGTTTCTGGGCCTCGTTTGGATACCATCCAGCGTGCGGTGGGCTCCGAGCGCCACAGACAGAGGGGAGTGACCTCACGTGGGTCGGACCCTGTTCACTGGAGGTCTCTCCCCTCCCCCCCGAGAGAGGGTGTCAAGCCAAGCCGAGCCTGATTACCAACGGTCACAGGAGCCCACTGTCCTCAAACACCCCCCCCCCCCCCGATAATTATTTAAAACATTTCCTTCTTCTTTTTTAATAGAGAATAAAAAAGGCATCCTCTTCCTCCACCCACCCTGCCCCACCTCCCCCGCCCCCCCAACCCCACCTCCCCTGACCACCCCCCCGCCCCCACCCCCCCCCTCCCAACCCCCCCGCCCCAGTCCCCCTGACCCCACCCCACCCCCCCCGACCCCAACTTCCCTGACCCCCCACTGCACTCCCCCTGCCCCACCTCCCCCGACCCCACCTTCCCTGACCCCCCCCACGCCACCCCCCCCGCCCCCACCCCCCCCTCCCCAACCCCCCCGCCCCAGTCCCCCCTGACCCCACTCCACCCCCCCCGACCCCACCTTCCCTGACCCCCCACCGCACTCCCACTGCCCCACCTCCCCTGACCCACTCACCCCCACCCCACCTCCCCCCGCCCCACTTCCCCCCGCCCCCCCACTTCCCCCCGCCCCACTTCCCCCCGCCCCACCCTTCCCCCCGCCCCACTTCCCCCCGCCCCACTTCCCCCCGCCGCACTTCCCCCCCGCCCCACTTTCCCCCCGCCCCACCTCCCCCCCGCCCCACTTCCCCCCGCCCCACTTCCCCCCGCCCCACTTCCCCCCCGCCCCACCTCCCCCCGCCCCACTTCCCCCCGCCCCACTTCCCCCCGCCCCACTTCCCCCCGCCCCACTTCCCCCCCCCCCCCCCCCCCACTTTAAGGGACATTACCTTGTTCTCTGAAGGGGCAAGTTTCCAAAATCCCAACCGCTGATCAAGAAGAGTTTCACAAAGGATGCTTGATGTCAAATATAGTCTTAAACATTAATCTCACTGCAAGGTCAGGGGCCTTGCATACGCTCAATGGTAAAAATTAAAGTGTGTGTCAGTATTAAGGGAAGTTGTTCATGTGTCTATAGTATATTGATTAAAACTTTGATGTTTTTATGCTACATTGTCTGAGTCTTCCATAACTCTCGGCACCCTCACCTGAGATCTGGGTGTCCTAGTGCATCAGTCACTGAAAGGAAGCATGCGGGTACAGCAGGCAGTGAAGAAAGCCAATGGAATGTTGGCCTTCATAACAAGAGGAGTTGAGTATAGGAGCAAAGAGGTCCTTCTGCAGTTGTACAGGGCCCTAGTGAGACCGCACCTGGAGTACTGTGTGCAGTTTTGGTCTCCAAAATTTGAGGAAGGATATTCTTGCTATTGAGGGCGTGCAGCGTAGGTTTACTAGGTTAATTCCCAGAATGGCGGGACTGTCATATGTTGAAAGACTGGAGCGACTGGGCTTGTATACACTGGAATTTAGAAGGATGAGAGGGGATCTTATTGAAACATATAAGATTATTAAGGGGTTGGACACGTTAGAGGCAGGAAACATGTTCCCAATGTTGGGGGAGTCCAGAACCAGGGGTCACAGTTTAAGAATAAGGGGTCGGCCTTTTAGAACGGAGATGAGGAGAAACTTTTTCAGTCAGAGAGTTGTGAATCTGTGAATTCTCTGCCTCAGAAAGCAGTGGAGGCCAATTCACTGGATGTTTTCAAGAGAGAGCTAGATAGAGCTCTTGGGGCTAACGGAATCAAGGGATACGGGGAGAAAGCAGGAACGGGGTACTGATTGTGGATGATCAGCCATGATCATATTGAATGGCGGTGCTAGCTCGAAGGGCCGAATGACCTCCTCCTGCACCTATTGTCTATGTTTCTATGTATACCCTAACCCTCAGGAACTAAAGGTGAGGGGAATGGAATGATGTACAGGCGTTATGCATTGGAATTTGAGGCTAATAGTTTAGTTTAGGAACTGCACATGGAAGCAGACAGTTTGACCCACCGTGCCTCGTGCCCAGCGCCCATTCACACGAGTCCTAGCTTATCCCACTCTCACATCCACTCCCCACATAAAGGTGCAATCTACAAACCCGCATCACCTTCAACACTCTTAGTGACATTAGTTCCGCGTATCCACTCAGTAGAAAGAGTGCACGGAGGCGGTCACGGTGGAGCGGCGGTAGAGTTGCCGCCTTACAGCGAATGCAGCGCCGGAGACCCGGGTTCCATCCTGACTACGGGCGCCGTCTGTACGGAGTTTGTACGTTCTCCCCGTGACCTGCGTGGGTTTTCTCCGGGTGCTCCGGTTTCCTCCCACACTCCAAAGACGTGCAGGTTTGGAGGTTAATTGGCTTGGTAAATGTAAAAATTGTCCCTAATGGGTGTAGGATAGTGTTAGTGTGCGGGGATCGCTGGTCGGCGCGGACCCGGTGGGCCGAAGGGCCTGTTTCCGCGCTGTATCTCTAAACTAAACCAAACATGGTTACACTCGAGCCGTCCACAGTGTACAGATACAGGAGACGGAATAACGTTCAGTGTAAGATAAAGTCCAGCGAAGTCCGATTAAAGATAGTCCGAGGGTCTCCAATGAGGTAGATGGGAGGTCGGGACCGCTCTCTAGCTGGTGAGAGAATGGTTCAGTTGCCCGATAACAGCTGGGAGGAAACTGTCCCTGAATCTGGAGGTTTCACATTGGCACAACGGTAGAGTTGCTGCCTCACGGCGCCAGAGACCCGGGTTCGATCCCGACTACGGGCGCTGTCTGTACGGAGTTTGTACGTTCTCCCCATGGGTTTTCCCCGGGTGCTTCGGTTTCCTCCCACACTCCAAAGACGTGCGGGTTTGTAGGTTAATTGGATTTGGTAAAATTGTAAATTGAACCTTGTGTGTAGGACAGTGCTCGTGTACGGTGTGATCGCTGCTCGGTGGGCCGAAGGGCCTGTTTCCCGCGCTGTATCTTTAAACTCTAAAGGATGAGGGCCAAACTTTATCATTTAGAGATACAACGCGGTAACAGGCCCTTCGGCCCACTGGGTCCACACCGACCAGCGATATCCCAGTGCTATCCTACACACTAGGAACAATTTGCAATTTTACCAACAAGGGCAAATGGGACTAGATTAGATGAAGAATCTTAGTCGGCATGGACTAGATGGGCCGAAGGGCCTGTTTCTGTGCTGTACGATTCTATGATGTAAATGTTAAGCCAGTTGTCCCTTTAGTTTAGTTTAAAGAGAGAGCTAGATAGAGCTCTTAAGGATAGCGGAGTCAGGGGGTATGGGGAGAAGGCAGGAACGGGGTACTGATTGAGAATGATCAGCCATGATCGCACTGACTGGCTCGAAGGGCCGAATGGCCTCCTCCTGCACCTATTGTCTATTGTCTATAGTTTAGAGATACAGTGTAGAAACAGGCCCTTCGGCCCACCGGGTCCACGCCGACCAGCGATCCCCGCACATTAACACTATCCTACACACACACTGGGGACAATTCACAATTTTACAGAAGCCAATTAACCTACAAACCTGCACGTCTTTGGAGTGTAGGAGGAAACCGGAGCGCCGGGAGAAAACCCACGCAGGTCACAGGGAGAACGTACAAACTCTGCACAGACAGCGCCCGTAGTCGGGATCGAACCCAGGTCTCCGGCGCTGTAAGGCAGCAACTCTACCGCCGCGCCACCGCATCAACCCTTTTAACAATGAAATTCCAACTTGATAAAACCTCTCCTTGAAATCAACATTTAAAAAAAAAATCCAGGTCCCAAAAGTGCATTGAAGTTGTGAAACAAAGCGACATATTTCACAACACATCTCCACAGACCTTAGGATTATTAGCACAGTAACATGACCACACTCAGAGAGAGAGAGAGAGGGAGAGAGACAGAGAGGCAGAGAGAGAGACAGAGAGAGAGAGAGGCAGAGAGAGAGACAGAGAGAGAGAGAGAGAGAGAGACAGAGAGAGAGAGAGAGAGAGAGAGAGAGAGAGAGAGAGAGAGAGAGAGAGAGAGAGAGAGAGGCAGAGAGAGAGAGAGAGAGAGAGAGAGAGAGAGAGAGAGAGAGAGGCAGAGAGAGAGAGAGAGAGGCAGAGAGAGAGACAGAGAGAGAGAGAGAGAGAGGGCAGAGAGAGAGAGAGAGAGAGAGAGACAGAGAGAGAGAGAGAGAGAGAGAGACAGAGAGAGAGAGAGAGAGAGAGAGACGGAATCACAGGGGAATCGAGAAAGGAGCACAGAGACCTTGAAATGCTGAAATCAAAATCTTGACCGGACGAGTTATGGTACTTGTTGAAAAGAAAACAAAAAGATCGGTCTTGAAACCAAAAGATGTTTTTTCTTTCCGCCTCTGAAAGATGTGCGAGCTGTGGTCTGAATTGTTCAGCGCGGGTCACCATGTGTTTTTGAAACCGGAGATATATATATACACATATATATATATATATATATACACATACATAAAGGGTTTAGCAAAACTCTACAATCGAGCCATTGACCGAGTGGCGAAGATCTCATTGCTCACTGGGGCTGAAGCAAGCTACCTCTTGCCATAAATATTTCGACATTTCCTCTCATCTTTCCCATTTTTGTTCCCCCCCAACCCCTCCAACCCAGAGCATTTTTCTCTTTTTCCTAGCACGCCCCCCCTGGGATTTGGAATCGAGTGCGTTGGGATCGGATGACGGAATGCAGGAGGGTTTTGCGGGCAGGGAAATGCCGAGCCGGTGTTGAACAGAGGGTGGCTTGTACTGGTTGCAAAATTGCTCCTGTAATGGTTTTAGCCCCGGTGGTTTGGCCCCCCCTTTATCTGCACAACACACCTGCCCCGGAGAAGTCTGATCCCCGCCCCAACCCCACACGGGAACTCCTTCAAGATTTCAAGATTCAATTTATCGTCAGAAGGATGAGAGGGGATCTTATCGAAACGTATAAGATTATTAAGGGGTTGGACACCTTAGAGGCTGGAAACATGTTCCCAATGTTGGAGGGAGTCCAGAACCAGGGGACACACACAGTTTAAGAATAAGGGGTCGGCCATTTAGAACGGAGATGAGGAAAAACTTTTTCAGTCAGAGAGTTGTGAATCTGTGGAATTCTCTGCCTCAGAAGGCAGTGGAGGCCAATTCTTGAATGCATTCAAGATAGAGCTAGATAGAGCTCTTAAGGATAGCGGAGTCAGGGGGTATGGGGAGAAGGCAGGAACGGGGTACTGATTGAGAATGATCAGCCATGATCACATTGAATGGCGGTGCTGGCTCGAAGGGCCGAATGGCCTCCTCCTGCACCTATTGTCTATTGTCTATTGTCACGTGTTCCAACTCAACAGTTCAACAGAGCTTTATTTGTCATTCGGTACCAAGGTACCGAACGAAACTACATAGCAGTCACACACAAAAAAGAACACAAGACACACGACCCCAACACAAACGTCCATCACAGTGACTCCAAACACCCCCTCACTGTGATGGAGGCAACAAAACTTCCACTCTCTTCCCCACGCCCACGGACAGACAGCTCGTCCCCGACCGACCCGCACAGTCCCCGCAAGGGGGTGGAAGTCCCCCCAGCCGAGCCGCACCGGGCGCTGAAACGTCTCACGGCCGAGCCGGGCGATGGAAGGCCCCGTGACCGAGCCTTGCGCAGCTAAGTCCCGCGGCCAAGCCACACCGGGCGATGTTAAGTCCCACGACCAAGCTGCACCGGGCGATGTAGAGCCGCACCAGCGATGAAAAGTCCCACGGCCGAGCTGCACCGGGCGATGTAAAGTCCCGCGGCCGAGCCGCACCGGGCGATGTTAGCCCCCGCGGCCGAGCCGCACCAGCGATGAAAAGTCCCACGGCCGAGCTGCACCGGGCGATGTAAAGTCCCGCGGCCGAGCCGCACCGGGCGATGTTAACCCCCGCGGCCGAGCCGCACCAGCGATGAAAAGTCCCACGGCCGAGCTGCACCGGGCGATGTAAAGTCCCGCGGCCGAGCCGCACCGGGCGATGTTAGCCCCCATGGCCGAGCCGCACCGAGCACTGTTAAGTCCAGCGGCCGAGCTGTACCAGCGATGTAAAGTCCCGCGGCCGAGCCGCACCGGGCGATGTTAGCCCCCGCGGCCGAGCTGCACCGGGCACTGTTAAGTCCAGCGGCCGAGCCGCACCAGCGATGTAAAATCCAGCGGCCGAGCCGCACCGGGCGATGAAAAGTCCCGCGGCCGAGCCGCACCGGGCACTGTTAAGTCCAGCGGCCAAGCCGCACCGGGCGATGAAAAGTCCCGCGGCTGAGCCGCACCGGGCGATGTTAGGCCCCGCGGCCGAGCCGCACCCCGCGCCGTGAGGAAGAGACCTAAAAGAGAAAGGTTTCCCTCACCCCCCCACCCCCACACCACCACCCCCCACACATACACAACCAAAAAAAAACCAAAAAAAACCCATCCCAACACCGACACACAACAAAAAAAAAGGAAAAAAGACGAACAGACTGCTAGCGAGCCGCAGCCGTTAGGCGCCGCCACTTCCAATTAAGTATAACAGTATAACAGAGCTTTATTTGTCGTTCGGTACCGAAGTACCGAACGAAACTACATAGCAGTCACACACAAGACACATGACCCCAACACAAACGTCCATCACAGTGACTCCAAACACCCCCTCACTGTGATGGAGGCAACAAAACTTCCCCTCTCTTCCCCACGCCCACGGACAGACAGCTCGTCCCCGACCGACCCGCACAGTCCTCGCACCGGGCGCTGAAACGTCTCGCGGCCGAACCGGGCGATGAAAGGCCCGCGACCAAGCCTTGCGCAGCTAAGTCCCGCAGCCGAGCCGCACCAGCGGTGAAAAGTCCCGCAGCCGAGCCGCACCGGGCGGTGTTAAGCCCCGCAGCCGAGTTGCACCGGGCGGTGTTAAGCCCCGCAGCCGAGCTGCACCGGGCGGTGTTAAGCCCCGCAGCCGAGCTGCACCGGGCGATGTAAAGTCCCGCAGCCGAGTTGCACCGGGCGGTGTTAAGCCCCGCAGCCGAGCTGCACCGGGCGGTGTTAAGCCCCGCAGCCGAGCTGCACCGGGCGATGTAAAGTCCAGCGGCCAAGCCGCACCGGGATGTAAAGTCCAGCGGCCAAGCCGCACCGGGATGTAAAGTCCAGCGGCCAAGCCGCACCGGGATGTAAAGTCCAGCGGCCAAGCCGCACCGGGATGTAAAGTCCAGCGGCCAAGCCGCACCGGGATGTAAAGTCCAGCGGCCGAGCCGCACCGGGGGATGTTAGGCCCCGCAGCCGAGCCGCACCCCGCGCCGTGAGGAAGAGAAAAGTTCCCCACACCCACCCACCCACACCCACACCCACCCCCCCCCCCACCCACACCCACACCCACCCCCCACACACCACCACCCCCTCCCACACATACACAACCAAAAAAAATATATATAAAAATCATCCCAACACCGACACTCAACAAAAAAAAGACGGACAGACTGCTAGTCAGCCGCTGCCGTTAGGCGCCGCCACGCCGTTACGGATCGAGACGGTACAGTGAGATTTGAGTTAGTCAAGTCAAGTCAAGTCAAGTCGAGTTTATTTGTCACGTACACATACACGAGGAGCAGTGAAATGAAAGTGGCAACGCCTGCGGATTGTGCAAAAAAAGAATTACAGTTACAGCATATAAATTAAAGTTAATACAGAGAAGACAAAATGTAGTCCCTGGTACAATACAATACAATACAATACAATACAATACATCTTTATTGTCATTGTACAGGGGTACAACGAGATTGGGAATGTGCCTCCCATACGATGCAATAAATTAATTAGCTAGTCAGTATTAATTTAAACAACCCAATGAAACAAATTAGAACAGTTTTAAAACAGAATAAAGTGCAAATAGATCTGTGCCGGTTCACTGTGCGATGTGACCATCCGACTCAGCAGGACCGGTTCATAGCAGCTATGGCCCTGGGAATGAAGCTGTTCCTGAGTCTGGAGGTTCGTGTCTCCGGCGCTGTAAGTAAGCGCTGTAAGGCAGCAACTCTACCGCTGCGCCACGGGGCCTCCGACTGACGTCTAGTTGTGGTGGGGGGGGGGTCAGGGTCACAGGGAACAGAGTTTTACAAGGTAGATCGTGTAAATTTTAAGCGGCTGTTTTTACACATTCATTGTTGTAATTGTGCACCACAAAGGCAAGGGGAACAAACGCATGGGGTTTGTTGGAGTTGCCTCTGACACTCCATAAGATCACAAGTGATAGGAGCAGAGTTAGGCCGTTCGGCCCATCAAGTCTACTCCGCCATTCAATCACGGCTGATCTCTCTCTCCCTCCTAACCCCATTCTCCTGCCTTCTCCCCGTAACCCCTGACATCCGCACTGATCAAGAATCTATCGATCTCTGCCTTACAAATATCCACTGACTTGGCCTCCACATCTAGCGGTTGCCAACTATCTCACTCCCAAATAAGGGACAAAAGGTGACGTCACCGCCCCGCGCCCCACGTGACTTCACCCAGCCAGCGGCCACGTGCTCCCGCTCCACCAATTGCAGCCGCCCGGGCCGGGAGACGGGTTGCTACGCAACCTCCGTTAGGCGGCGCCCGGGCCTCCGGGCCTATAGCGTCCGGGCCTACAGTGTCCGGGCCTATAGCGCCCCCCAGGCCTACAGCGCCCCCACCCAGGCCTAATACAGGACAAGGGCGGTCCCATACGGGACAAACCAATTTAGCCCAAAATACGGGATGTCCCGGATAATATGGGATAATTCCACAGGTTCACCGCCGTCTGACTAAAGAAAAATTTCTCCTAATTTCCTTCCAGCATTTTGAGTCTATCTATCTTCGGTTTAAACCAGCGTCTGCAGTTCCTTCCTACACATTCCAAGTCCAGAGTCTCCAATCCTCAATCTCGGGAATTAGTAGGTTAACGTATGATGAGCGTTTGTGGGCACTGGGCCTGTACTCGCTGGAGTTTAGAAGGATGAGGGGGGACCTCATTGAAACGTACAGAATAGTGAGCGGCCTGGATGGAGTGGATGTGGAGAGGATGTTTCCACTAGTGGGAGAGTCTAGGACCAGAGGGCACAGCCTCAGAATTAAAGGACGTTCCTTTAGGAAGGAGATGAGGAGGAATTTCTTTGGTCAGAGGGCGGTGAATCTGTGGAACCCATTGCCACAGACGGCTGTGGAGGCCACAAGTCAATGGATGTTTTTTAAGGCGGAGATTGATAGATTGTTGATCAGTGCGGGTGACAGGGGTTATGGGGAGAAGGCAGGAGAATGGGGTTAGGAGGGAGAGATAGATCAGCCATGATTGAATGGCCGAGTAGACTTGATGGGCCGAATGGCCTAATTCCGCGCCAATCACTTAAGAACTTATGAACTCATAATGGAGACGGCAATGAGATCTAGCAGAGGTGAGCTGATTCAATCTGATCCCATCACCTCCTGCAGGTGGATAGAAAAGATTCCCTGCTTTAGCTTTAAGTTTAGTGCCAAAGATCAGGATTAAAGTTTAAGGTTTAATCTTAGGGTTTAAGTTTCGGGTTTAAGTCCATGGTTTAGAATTATAAAAGGACTGGACAAGCTAGATGCGGGAAAAATGTTCGCAATGTTGGGGGAGTCCAGAACCAGGGGCCACACAGTCTAAGAATAAAGGGGAGGCCATTTAAAACTGAGGTGAGAAGGAACCTTTTCACCCAGAGAGTTGTGAATTTGTGGAATTCTCTGCCACAGAGGGCAGTGGAGGACAATTCACTGGATGAATTTAAAAGAGAGTTAGATAGAGCTCTGGGGGTTAGTGGAATCAAGGGATATGGGGAGAAGGCAGGCACGGGTTACTGATTGTGGATGATCAGCCAAGATCACAATGATCAACAACCGTTTCTGTCTCACAGAAGCAAGGCAGCTAATGAAATCTGTGATGGCATAGATAGAAATGCGTAACCATGTGCACAAAAACGGTGGTGCAGCGGGTAGAGCTGCTGCCTCACAGCGCCGAAGACCCGGGTTCCATCCCAACTACGGGCGCTGTCTGTACGGAGTTTGTACGTTCTCCCCGTGACCTGCGTGGGTTTTCTCCGGGCGCTCCGGTTCCCTCCCACACTCCCAAAGACGTGCAGGTCTGTAGGTTAATTGGCTTGGTGCAATTATAAGTTGTCCCCAGTGTGTGTGTGTGGGATAGCGTTAGTGCGCGGGGATCGCTGGGCGGCGCGGACTCGGTGGGCCGAAGGGCCTGTTTCCGCGCTGTGTCTCTAAAACTAAATTAAAACTAAAGTGCAGATTGTTCACTCACTCTGTGCTGCGCTGAGAGTTGTCGTTCAGTGACAGGGGAAATCAAAAAGACTGGACATTGTATCACACTGGGTCTTGTTGGATGGGCAACTAGAGGATTGGAATGCTGACAGGAAGAGTCAATTCGAATGATAGAGGGGGAACTAAAACTCAAATGACAAAATAAATCTGGAATAATAATCTAGCTTCACTGTTGGTGACTGCGAATTGGCGTTTGTCATTGTTTGGTTTAGTTTGGAGATACAGTGCGGAAACAGGCCCTTCGGCCCACCTGGCCCGTGCCGCCCAGCGATCCCCGCGCACTAACGCTATCCTACACACAAACACACAAGGGACAATTTACAATTTTTTAGCGAAACCAATTAACCTACAAAGCTGTACGTCTTTGGAGTGTGGAGTTTTTCACCCAGAGTTGTGAATTTGTGGAATTCTCTGCCACAGAGGGCAGTGGAGGCCAAATCACTGGATGGATTCAAAAGAGAGTTCGATAGAGCTCTAGGGGCTAGTGGAATCAAGGGGTATGGGGAGAAGGCAGGCACGGGTTACTGATTGTGGATGATCAGCCGTGATCACAATGAATAGCGGTGCTGGCTCGAAGGGCCGAATGGCGTCCTCCTGCACCTATTTTCTATGTTTCTATGTTCTATGAAACCGAAGATCTCGGAGAAAACCCACGCAGGTCACGGGGAGAACGTGCAAACTCCGTACCAACAGCGCCCGTAGTCGGGATCGAACCCGGGTCACCGGCGCTGTGAGGGGGCAACTCTACCGCTGCGCCGCCGTGCGCACACCTTACAGCTGGATAGTAGCTACTCAGCAGGGATTAGGTGGGCCGAAGGGCCTGGTTCTGCGCTGCGCGACTCTACCAAACACATTTCTGATAACACCTCTAAATTGCTGTCTCCTTCCACCAACCCCTGTGGAAGTGGCACGCCACCTCCTAGGCAAAGAAGAACAATATTTAGGGGTGAAAGCAAAAAAATAGAAAGTCCCTTGTCTTCACAGGAGTTTAGAAGGATGAGAGGGGGTCTTATAGAGACGTATAAAATTATAAAAAGGACTGGACAAGCTAGATGCAGGAGAAATGTTCCCAATGTTGGGGGAGTCCAGAACCAGGGGCCACACAGTCTAAGAATAAAGGGGAGGCCATTTAAAACTGAGGTGAGAACAAATCTTTTTCACCCAGAGAGTTGTGAATTTGTGGAATTCTCTGCCACAGAGGGCAGTGGAGGCCGATTCACTGGATGAATTTAAAAGAGAGAGTTAGATAGAGCTCTAGGGGCTAGTGGAATCAAGGAATATGGGGAGAAGGCAGGCACGGGTTACTGATTGTGGATGATCAGCCATGATCGCAATGAATGGCAGTGCTGGCTCGAAGGGCCGAATGGCCTCCTCCTGCACCTATTGTCTATGTTTCTACGTGTCTAAGTGTCAGAACGAAAAATGTCTCCTCCCTAAATCTCATTACCAGGCAACACAATTGTCATTAAATACTCTCATTGCCCCATGGCCAGATGACAAGATCCAATTACATTTTTCAAAAGGAGTTAAGGGTTCGGCAAATGTACCATTGTTGTATTTTGTGTGCAGGTTTTTGTTGAAAGACCGCAATCGTGTGACGGATTGCTGTGACAGGTTTGTGAACGGATAATTGTGATATCAGTGTCACTTACTAACCCTTTCGCCCCCCAACCCCCTCCTCCCTCCCCTCCCTCTCCTCCCCTCCCCTCCCCTCCCTCCCCCACACACTATTATGCAGCTTTGCATTGCCATGTTCAGCACTTACTGTCTCCGTCATTCTCTGCCTCAGAAGGCGGTGGAGGCCGATTCACTGAATGCATTCAAGAGAGAGCTGCATAGAGCTCTTAAGGATAGCGGAGTCAGGGGGTAATGGGGAGAAGGCAGGAACGGGGTACTGATCGAGAATGATCAGCCATGATCACATTGAATGGCGGTGCGTACAGGCTCGAAGGGCCGAATGGCCTCCTCCTGCACCTATTGTCTATTGTCTATTGTCATTTAGATTCGCTGCACTGTCAGGTCGGGATCACTCACTCCAAAACAACTCTTCATCGGTTTTTGACTGAGAGAGGGGGGGAGAAGAAAATAATTACCGAGAGATTTTACCTCTCGTTCGCGAGGGGGACTTGCATTAAAATAGCACCAGACAATAGGACACAGATTCACAACTCTCTGACTGAAAAAGTTTTTCCTCATCTCAGTTCTAAATGGCCTATCCCTTATTCTTCAACTGTGGCCCCTGGTTCTGGACTCCCCCAACATTGGGATCTTGTTTCCTGCCTCTAATGTGTCCAACCCCTTAATAATCTTATACGTTTCGATAAGATCCCCTCTCACCCTTCTAAATTCCAGTGTATACAAGCCTAGTCGCTCCAGTCTTTCAACATACGACAGTCCCGCCATTCTGGGAATTAACCTAGTAAACCTACGCTGCACGCCCCCAATAGCAAGAATATCCTTCCTCAAATTTGGAGACCAAAACTGCACACAGTACTCCAGGTGCGGTCTCACCAGGGCCCTGTACAACTGCAGAAGGACATCTTTGCTCCTATACTCAACTCCTCTGATGTTCCAACATCACGTTCACACAGAGGGTGGTGGGTGTATGGAACCAGCTGCAGCCAGAGGTAGTTGAGGCAGGGACTATCCCAGCGTTTAAGAAACAGTAAGACAGGTACAAGGATAGGCTTCTCAACCAGAAACGTCACCCAATTCCATCTCTCCTGAGATGCTGCCTGTCCCGCTAAAATGGGGGGGACTATGTATAAACACGCTGCGATTTCTACATGGTGAAACCAAAATGCATAAAAAATGGCCTTTATTAAAATCTGACAACGTTCACTTTAACCAAACGTGATTTTATTTTTTCTCTATTACAAATCTCAAAATTGTGGAGTACAAGGGGCAAATAAATAAATGATGGATCTTTGTCCCAAACATTACGGAGGGCATTGTATGTTCAGCCATGATTGAATGGCGGAGTGGATAATAGACAATAGACAATAGGTGCAGGAGGAGGCCGTTTGGCCCTTCGAGCCATTCAATGTGATCATCGCTGATCATTCTCAATCAGTACCCCGTAATGTTAGATGGGCCGAATGGCCTCGTTCTGCTCCTAACACATGATCTTATGACTCCGTGGCAATGGCAGCGTGCCACCCTTGCACTAGATGGTGGCATGATGGCTCCATTGTTATAGTGAGGCCCACCGCAAATTGGAGGAACAGCACCTCATATTTCGCTTGGGCATCTCACACCCCAGCGGTATGAACATTGACTTCTCCAACGTTAGATAGTTCCTCTGTCCCTCTATCTCCATCCCCTCCCCCTTCCCAGTTCTCCCTCTGTCTTCCTGTCTCCACCTATATCCTTTCTTTGCCTCGCCCCCTCCCCCTGACATCAGTCTGAAGAAGGGTCTCGACCCGAAACGCCACCCATTCCTTCCCTCCACAGATGCTGCCTGACCCGTTGAGTTACTCCAGCACTCTGTGAAACGTCACCTATCCATGTTCTCCAGAGATGCTGCCTGATCCGCTGAGTTACTCCAGCACTCTGTGAAACGTCACCTATCCATGTTCTCCACAGATGCTGCCTGACCCCCTGAGTTACTCCAGCACTCTGTGAAACGTCACCTACCCATGTTCTCCAGAGATGCTGCCTGACCCGCTGAGTTAACATAGAAACATAGAAACATGGAAAATAGGTGCAGGAGGAGGCCATTCGGCCCCTCGAGCCAGCTCCGCCATTCATTGTGATCACGGCTGATCGTCCACAATCAGTAACCCGTGCCTGCCTTCTCCCCACATCCCTTGATTCCACTAGCCCCTGGAGCTCTATCTAACTCTCTTTTCAATTCATCCAGTGAATCTGCCTCCACTGCCCTCTGTGGCAGAGAATTCCACAAATTCACAACTCTCACCTCAGTTTTAAATGACCTCCCTTTTATTCTTAGACTGTGTGGCCCCTGGTTCTGGACTCCCCCAACATTGGGAACATTTTTCCTGCATCTAGCTTGACCAGTCGTTTTATAATTTTTATACGTCTCTATAAGATCCCCTCTCATCCTTCTAAACTCAATGTGAATACAAGCCCACAGTCTTTCCAATCGTTCCTCATTTATTTACTCCAGCACTTTTGTGTCCATCCTCGATGTGAACCAGCATCTGCAGTTCCTTCCTGCACACAGGGGTAGCTGGAGTAAAGGTTGGCAGGTTTCAGTCAGTCCCTGAAGGACATTAGAGGTCCAGATGGGTTTTTACGACATTCCAGTAGTTTCATGGTCACTGCCACTTTGGCTGGCTCGTCGTTTGTTCGATTTAATTAATTCCCCAGCTGTTGAGATGGAATTGAAACTCAAGAGCCTGTCCCAGTAACGCCATTTTTAAGGCGACTGCCGGCGACTGTCAAAGTCGTAGCAGATCGCCGGAATGTTCTTTCACCCGACGACAATGACCTCGACAATGACCACGACAATGACCACGACAATGACCACGACAATGACCACGACAATGACCACGACAATGACCACGACAATGACCACGACAATGACCACGACAATGACCACGACAATGACCACGACAATGACCACGACAATGACCACGACAATGACCACGACAATGACCACGACAATGACCACGACAGTGACCGCGACAATGACCACGACAATGACCACGACAATGACCACGACAATGACCACGACAATGACCACGACAATGACCACGACAATGACCACGACAATGACAACGACAATGACCACGACAGTGACCACGACAATGACCACAATGACCATGACAATGACCATGACAATGACCACGACAGTGACCACAACAATGACCACGACAGTGACCACGACAGTGACCGCGACAATGACCGCGACAATGACCACGACAATGACCACGACAATGACCACGACAGTGACCACGACAATGACCACAATGACCATGACAATGACCATGACAATGACCACGACAGTGACCACGACAATGACCACGACAGTGACCATGACAATGACCGCGACAATGACCACGACAACGACAATGACCACGACAATGACCACGACAATGACCACGACAACGACCACGACAATGACCACGACAATGACAACGACCACGACAATGACCACGACAGTGACCGTGACAATGACCACGACAACGACCACGACAATGACCACGACAACGACCACGACAATGACCACGACAATGACCACGACAATGACCACGACAATGACCACGACAATGACCACGGAGATGAGGAAAAACTTTTTCAGTCAGAGAGTTGTGAATCTGTGGAATTCTGTGCCTCAGAAGGCAGTGGAGGCCAATTCTCTGGATGCTTTCGAGAGAGAGCTAGATAGAGCTCTTAAGGATAGCGGAGTCAGGGGGTATGGGGAGAAGGCAGGAACGGGGTACTGATTGTGGATGATCAGCCATGACCACATTGAATGGCGGTGCTGTCTCGAGGGGCCAAATGGCCTCCTCCTGCACCTATTGTCTATTGCCAAACATCGCTAAACATCGATGACCACTTTGAGAAACAACTTTGTAGATCTTTGGTGCGAGAGAAGAAAGGGTGTGACAAGTTGAATAACTAGTCTCAGAACAACCGGGTCTGAAGAAGGGTCTCGACCCAAAACGTCACCCATTCCTTCTCTCTTGAGATGCTGCCTGACCCGCTGAGTTACTCCAGCACTCTGTGAAACGTCACCTATCCATGTTCTCCACAGATGCTGCCTGACCCGCTGAGTTACTCCAGCACTCTGTGAAACGTCACCTATCCATGTTCTCCACAGATGCTGCCTGACCCGCTGAGTTACTCCAGCGTTTCGTGATACCTAAGAACACCAGCATGTCGTAACCCTGAGCCTTCGAGTATCACAGGTAATATTTCACGTTGGGGACAAATAGATCCATTCACTTTACTCAATATTAACTTGACTTCGCTGCCTAATGGTTTGTGTTGGAGTAGTGCCTAGGGAAACAGGCCTCTCTTGTGTCTACAAAAGTGCAATTAATTACCTCCCCCACCCCCCCACACACACACACACACACACACACACACACAGTCATTGGAGTTTTGTCTGCCTGTAAGTGTGTCTACAAAGCTGACTGCAGACAGATATGAAGAGGCCGGCGTTATTTAGTTTTTTTTTGTTGCAATCCTCAAGAGTTGGGAATTTTTTTTTTAAAGTTCATCGGGCCTCGGCTAAGTTCTTACCAAAACATTCCAGAGTGTCTTGGAATTCCTACCGTTGGAGGTTACATTTCCAAGGCAAGTCCTGGGGGACTCACGTAGCCTGTGTAGTCTGTCACTGTCGAGAAGGCGCATTGAGTGCATTCAAATTGAAAATAAGGTGGGGGAGGGGTTTTCTGTTTAGACCCCTGGTGAACAGCCTCGGAGTTGACGGGCAGGAACGGGGTACTGATTGAGAATGATCAGCCATGGTCACATTGAATGGCCGTGCTGGCTCGAAGGGCCGAATGGCCTCCTCCTGCACCTATTGTCTATTGTCTATTGTTTGACCCCGTCACAAAGTCGAGAAGCAAAATGGGGAGGGGAAGGGGAGAAAAGGAATAGACAATGGACAATAGACAATAGGTGCAGGAGGAGGCCATTCAGCCCTTCGAGCCTGTACGCACCGCCATTCAATGTGATCATGGCTGATCATTCTCAATCAGTACCCCGTTCCTGCCTTCTCCCCATACCCCCTGACTCCGCTATCCTTAAGAGCTCTAGCTAGCTCTCTCTTGAATGCATTCAGAGAATTGGCCTCCACTGCCTTCTGAGGCAGAGAATTCCACAGATTCACAACTCTCTGACTGAAAAAGTTTTTCCTCATCTCCGTTCTAAATGGTCCACCCCTTATTCTTAAACTGTGTGGCCCCTGGTTCTGGACTCCCCCAACATTGGGAACATGTTTCCTGCCTCTAAAGTGTCCAACCCCTTAATAATCTTATACGTTTCGATAAGATCTCCTCTCATCCTTCTAAATTCCAGTGTATACAAGCCTAGTCGCTCCAGTCTTTCAACATATGACAGTCATTTAAAACTGAGGTGAGAAAAAAAACTTTTTCACCCAGAGAGTTGTGAATTTGTGGAATTCTCTGCCACAGAGGGCACTGGAAGCCAATTCACTGGATGGATTTAAGAGAGAGTTAGATAGAGCTCTAGGGGCTAGCGGAATCAAGGGATATGGGGAGAAGGCAGGCACGGGTTACTGATTGTGGATGATCATCCGTGATCACAATGAATGGCGGTGCTGGTTCGAAGGGCCAAATGGCCTCCTCCTGCACCTATTTTCTATGTTTCTATGGAATGTGAGAATAGGGAACTCGGCAGACAGAGATGCTGGGACCTTTCTTGAAGCCAAGAGAGTTAAGGAGAGAGGCCTTCAGAGTAATGAAGTGTTTTGACAGGCATGTAATAAGAAACAGCTTCCAGTTGGAGGAATGTCGCTAATTGACGATGAAAGGGGATCGGCAAAGGAACCAGAGGGGGGGGGAAGAATGTCTTTACAGAGAAAGTTCATGTTCATAGGTCAGAGGAACAGAATTAGGCCATTCGGCCCATCAAGCCTGCTCCGCCATTCAATGATGGCTGATCTATTTTTCCCTCTCAAACCTATTCTCCTGCCTTCTCCCAAAAACCTTTTGACCCTGCAAGGAAATTTAGAAGGATGAGAGGGGATCTTATGGAAACGTATAAGATTATTAAGGGGTTGGACACGTTAGAGGCAGGAAACATGTTCCCAATGTTGGGGGAGTCCAGAACCAGGGGCCACACAGTTTAAGAATAAGGGGTAGGCCATTTAGAACGGAGATGAGGAAAAACTTTTTCAGTCAGAGAGTTGTGAATCTGTGGAATTCTCTGCCTCAGAAGGCAGTGGAGGCCAATTCTCTGAATGTATTCAAGAGAGAGCTAGATAGAGCACTTAAAGATAGCGGAGTCAGGGGGTATGGGGAGAAGGCAGGAACGGGGTACTGATTGAGAATGATCAGCCATGATCACATTGAATGGCGGTGCTGGCTCGAAGGGCCGAAGGGACTCCTCCTGCACCTATTGTCTATTGAAATTGCTGAGAAACTGGGTCCCAGTCAGAATCTGTGACACTCCAAGGCCGCACTGCAGTCAAACAGTTTAGTTTAGTTTCAGTTTAGAGACACAGCAGGGAAACAGGCCCTTCGGCCCATCGAGTCCTAGGGTTGCCAACTGTCCCGTATTAGCCGGGGGACATCCCGTATTTTGGGCTAAATTGGTTTGTCCTGTACAGCCTGTATTAGGCCCGGACACTGTAGGCCCGGATGCTGTAGGCCCGGACACTGTAGGCCCGGACACTGTAGGCCCGGACAGTGTAGGCCCAGACACTGTAGGCCCAGACACTGTAGGCCCGGACACTGTCGGCCCGGACGCTGTAGGCCCTGACAGTGTAGGCCCAGACACTGTAGGTCCAGACACTGTAGGTCCAGACACTGTAGGCCCGGACACCGTAGGCCCGGACAGTGTAGGTCCGGACAGTGTAGGCCCGGGGGCCCGGGAGCTGTCTGACGGAGGTTGCGTAGCAACCCGCTTCCCGGCCCAGGCAGCCGCCATTGGTAGAGCGGGAGCACGTGGCCGCTGGCTGGGTGAGGTCACGTGGGGCGCGGGGCGGTGACGTCACCTTGTCCTCTATTTGGGAGTGAGATAGTTGGCAACCCCTACTGAGTCCGCACTGACCAGCGATCACCCCGTACACTAAGCTGAACGTAAGCATGCAGGTACAGCTGGCAGAGCAGAAAGCTAATTGCGAGAGGATTTGAGTTTAGGAGCAAGGAGGTCCTACTGCAGTTGTACAGGGCCCTGGTGAGACCGCACCTGGAGTTCTGTGTGCAGTTTCTGATCTCCTAATTTGAGGAAGGACGTCCTTGTTATTGTGGGAATGCAGCGTAGGTTCACCAGGTTAATTCCCGGGATGGCGGGACTGACGTATGATGAAAGAATGGGTCGACTGGGCTTGTATTCGCTGGAATTTAGGATGAGAGGAGATCTTACAGAGACGAATAAAATTCTTTGAGGATTGGACAGGCTAGATGCAGGAAAAATGTTCCCCATGTTGGGGGAGTCAAGAACCAGGGGTCACAGTTTAAGAATAAGGGGGTAGGCCATTTAGGACTGAGATGAGGAAAAACTTTTTCACCCAGAGAGTTGTGAATCTGTGGAATTCTCTGCCACAGAGGGCAGTGGAGGCCGATTCACTGGATGTTTTCAAGAGAGAGTTAGATTTAGCACTTCGGGCTAACGGAATCAAGGGGTACGGGGAGAAAGCAGGAATGGGGTACTGATTGTGTATGATCAGCCATGATCACATTGAATGGCGGTGCTGGCTCAAAGGGCCGAATGGCCTTCTCCTGCACCTATTTTCTATGTTTCCATGTTTCTAACATTCCTCTGGTAGCTGCAGTCAAGGGAGTGGAAACACACAAGTCAGCGGAAAGACAATACATGATTACAATCGAGCCGTCCACAGTGCACAGATACATGATAAGGGAACAACGTTCAGTGCAAGGTAAAGCCAGCAAAGTCCAATCAAGGATAGTCCGAGGGTCACCAATGAGGTAGATAGTAGTCCAGCACTGCTCTCTGGTTGTGGTGGGATGGTTCAGTTGCCTGATAACAGCCGGGAAGAAACTGTCCCTGAATCTGGAGGTGTGCGTTTTCACACTTCTGTACCTCTTGCCCGATGGGAGAGGGGAGAAGAGGGAGTGGCCGGGGTGAGACTGGTCCTTGATGATGCTGCTGGCCTTGCCGAGGCAGCGTGAGGTGTAGATGGAGTCAATGGGAGGGAGCATTTTTTTTTTTTTGCATATCTTTTATTCATTGTTCCTTATCTCTCCACATCATTGTCTACATATCTCTCGTTTCCCTCTCTCCTGACTGGTCTGAAGAAGGGTCTCTCGTCCCGAAACGTCGCCCGTTCCTTCTCTCCAGAGACGCTGCCTGTCCCGCTGAGTTACTCCAGCATTTTGTGTCTATCAATGGAAGGGAGGTTGGTTTGTGCGATGGTCTGGGCTGCATCCACAATTCTCTGCAATTTCTTGCGGTCTTGGATACTTTAAACTACAGCCACGCATTGACAAGTGACTCTTAAAATCCCAACAGCACAGAAACAGGCCAACATTCAAGGCATCTATTTATTCACAAAGTGCTGGAGTAACTCAGCAGGCCCGGCAGCATCATGGGAGTGAAGGAATGGGTGACGTTTCGGGTCGAGACCCTTCTTCAGACTGAAGAAGGTTATCGACCCGAAACGTCACCCATTCCTTCTCTCCCGAGATGCTGCCGGACCTGCTGAGTTACTCCAGCACTTTGTGAATAAATACCTTCGATTTTTACCAGAATCTGCAGTTATTTTCTTCTTCAAGGCATCTATTTACTCTATTCCCATTTTATTCCCCTTTCACATACCCACCAACTTCCTCTGTTTTCCACTGCACGCTGCCGAATAACCTCGACGCAAGGGACTGCAGATGCTGGAATTTGCAGAGTGCCGGAGTAACTCAACGGGGTAAGGCAGCGTCTGTGGAGACAAGGAATAGATAATGTTTTGGGTCAGGACCGCTATTCAGACCCAGCCCGAAACGTCACCTATCCATGTTCTCCACAGATGCTGCCTGACCCGCTGAGTTACTCCAGCACTCTGTGAAACGTCACCTATCCACGTTCTCCACAGATGCTGCCTGACCCGCTGAGTTACTCCAGCACTCTGTGAAACGTCACCTATCCATGTTCTCCACAGATGCTGCCTGACCCGCTGAGTTACTCCAGCACTCTGTGAAATGTACCATTTGTTCCCATTTTATTATTTTAGAAAAAAAGACTGCAATAGAACTTCAAACAAAAGACTGTGGATGTACAGCTGATCTTGGGCGCGGCTGTACAAGAATCTGACGATGCAGCAGATTAAGGTAATGCATAATTATATTGTCTTTTTAAAATCTTCACTAAAAGCACTTCACAATAAACTCACCGCTTTCAAAGAGATCGCAAAAGTCCGGAGGGCACTTTGTGCTCAGAAACAACTTCAGCGAAAACAAACTAAGTTAGAGTACTAGAGACGTAGAGCCAAACATCACGAACACAGGCCCTTCAGCCCACTTGCCCGCTGCTAGCCCATACCCTCACACATATCCGTAGGGAGGCACGTTGGCGCGCAGCGGTAGAGTCGCTGCCTCACAGCGCCAGAGACCCGGGTTCCATCCTGACCACGGGCGCTGTCTGCACGGAGTTTGTACGTACGTTCTCCCCGTGACCTGCGTGGGTTTTCTCCGGGTGCTCCGGTTTCCTCCCACTCTCCAAGGACGTGCAGGTTTGTAGGCTAATTGGCATTGGTAAAATTGTAAAATTGGCCGTGGTGTGTGTGTGTGTAGAGGGTGGTCATAGAGTCACAGTCATAGAGTGATACAGTGTGGAAACAGGCCCTTCGGCCCAACTCGCCCACACCGGCCGGCAATGTTGTTAGTGTGCGGGGATCGCTGGTCGGCGCGGACTTGCTGGGCCGAAGGGCTAGCCTGCCTTCTCCCCATAATCCCTGACACCCGCACTAATCAAGAATCTATCTATCTCTGCCTTAAATATATCCACTGACCTGGCCTCCACAGCCGTCTGTGGCAAAGAATTCCACAGATTCACCGCCCTCTGACTAAAGCAATTCCTCCTCATCTGTGGCCCCTGGTTCTGGACTCCCCCAATATTGGGAACATGTTTCCTGCCTCTAACGTGTCCAACCCCTTAATAATCTTATACGTTTCGATAAGATCCCCTCTCATCCTTACAAAATTCCAGTGTATACAAGCCTAGTCGCTCCAGTCTTTCAACATATGATAGTCCCGCCATTCCGGGAATTAACCTAGTAAACCTACGCTGCACGCCCTCAATAGCAAGAATATCCTTCCTCAAATTTGGGGACCAAAACTACACACAGTACTCCAGGTGTGGTCTCACTAGGGCCCTGTACAACTGTAGAAGGACCTCTTTGCTCCTATACTCAACTCCATTGGCTTTCTTCGCTGCCTGCTGTACCTGCATGCTTCCTTTCAGTGACTGATGCACTAGGACACCCAGATCTCGCTGTACGTCCCCTTTTCCTAACTTGATTTGTACCAGCATCTGCAGTTATTTTCCTACACTCTGCAGTTTTCACCAGCACCTGCAGTTCCTCTCCGACACACCCTGTATTCCAGAGCTGTGTGGATTAATTGCCTGCACGCCAAGCCTTATTTTGTTTGTTGTTTTTGCTGCATTAACAACCAGGGAAAGAGTTAGGAGAGTGCTTGCCTCTCAGAGTTGCACTGACACAAAAGACAACACCTCTATAGAACAGGCCACTGGGCTTCTCAATTAAAGCTAATCTTTCACCAGCAACAATTTCTTTAATTGCCTCTTCCAATGCCGGGAGACAATGATTGCTCTTTGGGTACTCTGCAGGTCAGGTCCCTGCAGGCACTGACTAGTCTGCACAAAGACTTACTGTTGACAAAACAAATATAATTACTCTGTGTGTGCAAGGAACTGCAGATGCGCATTTAAACCGAAGATAGACACAGAGTGCTGGAGTAACTCAGCGGGTCAGGCAGCATCTTTGGGGAACATGGATAGGTGACGTTTCACAGAGTGCTGGAGTAACGCAGCGGGTCAGGCAGCATCTGTGGGGAACATGGATAGGTGACGTTTCACAGAGTGCTGGAGTAACTCAGCGGGTCTGGCAGCATCCCTGGAGAACATAGAAAATAGAAACATAGAAAATAGGTGCAGGAGTAGGCCATTCGGCTCTTCGAGCACATGGATAGATGACGTTTCACAGAGTGCTGGAGTAACTCAGCGGGTCAGGCAGCATCTCGGAAGAGAAGGAATGGGTGACGTTTCGGGTCGAGACCCCTTTTGTGCATTATCTCAGATATAGCACGGAGACAGGCCCTTCAGCCCACCAGGTCCATGCCGACCAGCGATCCCCGCACACTAACACTATCCTACACACACTAGGGACAATTTACATTTACACCCAGCCAATTAACCCACAAACCTGCACGTCTTCAGAGTGTGGGAGGAAACCGAAGATCTCGGAGAACCCACGCAGGTCACGGGGAGAACGTACAAACTCCGTACAGACGGCGCCCGTAGTCGGGATGGAACCCGGGTCTCTGGCGCTGTGAGGCAGCAACTCTACCGCTGCTCCACCGCGCCGGCCTTCTTCGGACTGAGAGTCAGGGGAAAGGGGAACGAGAGATATGGACGCTGATGTTGAGAGATATAGAACGAATGAATGAGACGTGTATGGGTAGGGAGGAACTGCAGAACAAGACGACTGTGAAGCTGGTACGACCAGGGACGGAGAGAGAGAGGGGATGCAGGGGTCACTTGAAGTTTAAGAAATCAATGTGCATATCGCTGAGTGTGCTTTGTCACTAGGTCATTAGTGACAGGGGCAGAATTAGGCCATTCGGCCCATCGAGTCTACTCCGCCATTCAATCACGGCTGATCTATCTCTCCCTCCTAACCCCATTCTCCTGCCTTCTCCCCATAACCCCTGACACCCGCACTGATCAAGAATCTATCTGTCTCTGCCTTAAAAATATCCACTGACTTGTGGCCTCCACAGCCGTTTGTGGCAAAGAATTGCACAGATTCACCGCCCTCTGACTAAAGAAATTCCTCCTCATCTCCCTCCTAAAAGAACGTCCTTTAATTCTGAGGCTGTGCCCTCTAGTCCTAGACTCTCCCACTAGTGGAAACATCCTCTCCACATCCACTCTATCCAGGCCGCTCACTATTCGGTAAGTTTCAATGAGATCCCCCCTCATCCTTGTAAACTCCAGGTGAATTGGCCTCCACTGCCCTCAGAGGCAGAGAATTCCACAGATTCACAACTCTCTGACTGAAAAAGCTTTTCCTCATCTCCGTTCTAAATGGCCTGCCCCTTATTCTTAAACTGTGGCCCCTGGTTCTGGACTCCCCCAACATTGGGAACATGTTTCCTGCCTCTAACGTGTCCAACCCCTTAATAATCTTATACGTTTCGATAAGATCCCCTCTCATCCTTCTAAATTCCAGGTGAGTCCCTGAGCTAGTCCCATTCGCCTGTGTCCTTTAGGCTTTGGAGATATCGGGTGGGAAGATGCCCTTCGGCACACTGCGTCTAGTATTTTGTGTCAGCTCTGCATGATGTCGCCTCACTGGGATGTGGTTCAGGGATCTGCAAGAATAACCCATTGTTCTCCAGGGCGGCTGGGAGGAGCAGTGAGACTTGCAAACATGCCTGAGGCTGGCCTAGTCACGTTTACCAGCGCGGGCCAGACCAGCTACCCGCGTTGCTCCATGTGGGAGTTCATTTACTTTCTCATTTAAATGGGACTCAGACGCCAAACGAGATGAGAAACCTCAAGCAGGCAGGTTTGTTCAATGTGAAACGGCCGGCCAGTCTGGGTTTGCATCTCGCAGTCACGCAGTGATGCAGCGCGTAAACAGGCCTCTCAGCCCAACTTGCCCACGCCGGCCAACACGTCCCATCTACACTAGCCCCACCTGCCCTCGCTTGGTCCATATCCCTCCAAACCTATCATAGAGTCACAGAGTGAAACAGCGCGGAAACAGGCCCCTCGGCCCAACTTGCCCATCCTATCCACGCTCTTTAATTCAGCTTTAGTTTTTAGTTTAGAGATTTTTAAAGATTTTGTTTTAGATTTAGAGATACAGCGCGGAAACAGGCCCTTCGGCCCACCGGGTCCGCGCCGCCCAGCGATCCCCGCACACACTAACACTACTCTACACACACTGTGGACAATTTTTACATTTACCCAATCAATTAACCTACAAACCTGCACGTCTTTGGAGTGTGGGAGGAAACCGGAGCGCCCGGAGAAAACCCGTGCAGGTCACGGGGAGAACGTACAAACTCCGTACAGACAGCACCCGTAGTCAGGACCGAACCTGAGTCTCCGGCGCTGCATTCGCTGTAAGGCGGCAACTCTACCGCTGCGCCACCGTGCTGATACAGCGTAGAAACAGGCCCTTCGGCCCACCGGGTCCGCACCGACCAGCGATCCCCGCACACTAACACTATCCTACACCCACTGGGGACAATTTTTACATTTACACCAAGCCATTTAACCTACAAACCTGCAGGTCTTTGGAGTGTGGGAGGAAACCGAAGATCTCGGAGAAAACCCACGCAGGTCACGGGGAGAACGTACAAACTCCGTACAGACGGCGCCCGTAGTCGGGATGGAACCCGGGTCTCCGGCGCTGTGAGGCGGCAACTCTACCCACTGACCCACCCATGTCTTCTTATGGGAAAATTTAGAACAAGGAGATCACCGTTTAAAAATAAGTAATCACACATTTATGATAAAGATGAAAACAAAGACACAGAGTGCTGGAGTAACTCAGCGGGTCAGGCAGCATCTGTGGAGAACATGGATAGGTGACGTTTCACAGAGTGCTGGAGTAACTCAGCAGGTCAGGCAGCATCTGTGGAGAACATGGATAGATGACGTTTTGTGTCTGTTGAAGGTGTCCCGACCTGAAACGTCACCTGTCCACGTTCTCCTGAGATATTGCTTGATTGCGTTGAACTTCGTGAACTTCGTAGAAATAGGTAATTCGATGGGAAGGAAGTGGGTGAAAGGTTGTACTGGTGGTGAGCGACGGAGTGGAGGCCGTGAGCAGATGAACGATGATCTAATTAAACAGAGGAATCGGCTCAGAAGGCCCTTGCTTCTTAAGGCCCTGTCCCACTTGGGCGGTGACTAGGCTGTCGTTGAACGTTTGCCGGGGTGTCGCGGACACGATCGCGAGGAATCTTCAATGAATCGTAGCGGATCTCGGCACGTCGCGGAAACATTTACCTGCTGGAAATTTCTGGGCGACAGCCGGCTTGTGGCCAGGTATCGTAGCTTATTGTGGGCGCTGTCTGTCGCACGCTGGCCCCAGGTTTGCCAGGTTGTCTCAGATGCGTTTAGAAGCACGTAATATTAAATTAAGAAAAGGCATTTGAAGACTCCAGAGGATAGTTTTGTTGAACCAATTTATTTACCGTCAGGACATTTGACGGGTAGATTGGAGGCGGCAGTTTGACGGTCAGGTAAGCGTGGGGATTTTGCGATGTTTCCGAAGACGGTGCAATCTTTTAGCCAGGTGCTTGTTTCACAAGAAAAGTGACCGGTGTCGACCTGACTCGGCATTGTCGCGGTCATTGTCGTGGTCATTGTCGTGGTCATTGTTGTTGTTGTGGTCATTGTCGTGGTCATTGTCGTGGTCATTGTTGTTGTTGTGGTCATTGCCGTGGTCATTGTCGTGGTCGTTGTCGTGGTCGTTGTCGTGGTCGTTGTCGTGGTCATTGCCGTGGTCATTGTCGTGGTCGTTGTCGTGGTCGTTGTCGTGGTCGTTGTCGTGGTCATTGTCGTGGTCATTGTCGTGGTCATTGTCGTGGTCATTGTCGTGGTCATTGTCGTGGTCGTTGTCGTGGTCATTGTCGTGGTCATTGTCGTGGTCATTGTCGTGGTCGTTGTCGTGGTCGTTGTCGCGGTCATTGTCGTGGTCATTGTCATGGTCATTGTCGTGGTCATTGTCGTAGGGTAAAATAAAATTTTGCCAATCTGCTAGGACTTTGACAGTCGCCGGCAGTCGCCTTAAAAATCGCGTAACTGGGACAGGCTCTTTATTCCAATGTCCATCCCCACCCCAAACCCCCAAATCCCAACGCTCCATTTAGATTTAGATTTAGATTTAGAGATACAGCGCGGAAACAGGCCCTTCAGCCCACCGGGTCCGCGCCGCCCAGCGATCCCCGCACACTAACATTATCCTACACCCATTAGGGACAATTTTTACATTTACCCAGTCAATTAACCTACAAACCTGCACGTCTTTGGCGTGTGGGAGGAAACCGAAGATCTCGGAGAAAACTCACGCAGGTCACGGGGAGAACGTACAAACTCCGTACAGACGGCGCCCGTAGTCGGGATGGAACCTGAGTCTCAGGCGCTGCATTCGCTGTAAGGCAACAACTCTACCGCTGCGCCACCGTGCCGCTCCAGTTAATTACACACATACTTTGCGAACAATGAACACTGCCTCTGTGTTTCCTTCAGTGAAAATCCTTTTCTAAATCAGCGTTGGATCGTCTAAAGTCAACACAAACCTCTCAGGGGAACAGCTTGCTGTTTCTCTGCTCATTACACAGTTTCTCACACATCCGATTCACCTCTAGTTTGGTTTAGTTTAGAGATACAGCGCAGAAAACAGTCCCTTCGGCCCACCGAGTCTACTCCGACCAGCGATCCAGGCACACACTAACACTGCCCTACACCCACAAGGGACTATTTTTTACATTTTCACCAAGCCCCATTAACCTACAGACCTGCACGTCTTTGGAGTGTGGGAGGAGACCGAAGATCTCGGAGAAAACCCACGCCGGTCACGGGGAGAACGTACAAACTCCGTATAGACAGCGCCCCGTAGTCGGGATGGAACCCGGGTCTCCAGCGCTGCAAGCGCTGTAAGGCGGCAACTCTACCGCCGCGCCACCGTGACCGCCCATTATTCTCATTGCGGACATTGGACTTAATATATAGAGCTGATGCACTACAATGCTGAGAACTATATTCTGCACTCTGTATCTCCCCCCTTGTCTACCTATTGCCTACCATAGCTAAAATCAAACCGTTCCTCCAATTTGACGACATTGAAAAAATCATCCACGCATTCATTTCCTCCCGCCTAGACTACTGCAACTCCCTATACACTGGGATCAGCCAATCTTCCCTGTCCCGCCTGCAATTGGTCCAAAACGCCGCAGCGAGACTCCTGACGGGTACCCGTAAAGGGGACCACATCACCCCGATTCTGGCCTCTCTCCACTGGCTCCCAGTACAGCACAGAATCAACTTCAAGCTCCTCCTATTCACATACAAAGCCCTAAATGGACATTGCCCCCCCACATCAAAAATCTTCTAACCCACCACTCTATCTCCAGGTCCCTCAGGTCGGCCGACTTGGGGCTACTGACTATCCCGCGGTCTAGGCTTAAGCTCAGGGGTGACCGCGCTTTTGCGGTTGCAGCTCCTAGACTGTGGAACAGCATCCCTCTCCCCATCAGAACTGCCCCCTCCATCCACTCCTTTAAGTCTAGGCTCAAAACCTATTTCTACTCCCTAGCGTTTGAGGCCCTCTGAGGGGGCGCTGTGAACTGTTTATGTATGTGCTGTTATGTTTGTGTGCCATTGTATGTTCGTTCTTAGTACCTGAACTGATGTACAGCACTTTGGTCAACGTAGGTTGTTTTTAAATGTGCTATACAAATAAAATTGACTTGACTATTATACTTGAGTTTGAACTAGGGTTGCCAACTGTCCCGTATTAGCCGGGACATCCCTTTTTTTCGGCTAAATTGGTTTGTCCCGTACGGGACCGCCCTTGTCCCGTATTAGGCCAGGACAGTGTAGGCCCGGACGCTTTAGGCCCAGACAGTGTAGCCCCAATGCTGTAGGCCCGGACGCTGTAGGCCCTGACAGTTTAGGTCACGACAGTTTAGGTTTCCGACATTTTAGCTCCGGACAGTCGAGGCTCGGAGGCCCGGGCGCCGCCTAACGGAGGTTGTGTAGCAACCCGCCTCCCGGCCCGGGCGGCCGCCATTGGTGGAGCGGGAGCACGTGGCCGCTGGCTGGGTGAGGTCACGTGGGGCGCGGGGCGGTGAAGTCACCTTGTCCTGTATTTGGGAGTGAGATAGTTGGCAACCCCTAGTTTGAACTGATTGTATCTATGTAGCATATTGGAGTCATAGAGTTACACCACATGGTAACAGACCATGTTACTCCAGCACTTTGTGCCTATCTTCAGTGCAAACCAGCACCTGCAGTTCCTTCCTACACTAGATGCTGGGTTACAAAGCTCGCCAAACCAAACTAAACTAATCCAGGTGAAACGTGTCGGAAGGAACTGCAGACGCTGGTTTAAAACGAAGATGGACACAAAATGCTGGAGTAACTCAGCGGGTCAGGCAGCATCTTTGGAGAAAAGGAACGGGTGACGTTTCGGGTCGAGACCCTTCTTCCCGAAATGTCAGCGATTCCTTCTCTCCAGAGATGCTGCCTGACCCGTTGAGTTGCTCCAGCGTTTTGTGTCTACCTTCGATTTTTAGCCAGGGTCTGCAGTTTTTTTTTCCTACACAACCCAAGGATTGCTCACTGCTTTCCGGAACTCAGAAAATCTTTGCCTCCCACCAAGTCAGGCAGACTGAGTGGAGTCCAGGAGTTTATGGGATCTGCAGTGCGGGCCAAGGCAATTAGACGCACACAATGGTCCATGGTTTTCCATTTTATGGCCCTCCTGCCCCTGGCTCCCATCGTGTTACATTTCCAGCAAGGCCTTGCTCTTTGGCAGAGGGAACGTGGCCCAAGGCTTGGCAGGGCCATCCTGCTCAAAGATGCTAAAGGAACAAGATGGACCACTCCGTTGAAATCGCTGGAATTTAGAAGGATGAGAGCGGATCTTATCGAAACGTGTAAGACTATTAAGGGGTTGGACACGTTAGAGGCAGGAAACATGTTCCCAATGTTGGGGGAGTCCAGAACCAGGGGCCACAGTTTAAGAATAAGGGGTCGGCCATTTAGAACGGAGATGAGGAAAAACTTTTTCAGTCAGAGAGTTGTAAATCTGTGGAATTCTCTGCCTCAGAAGGCAGTGGAGGCCAATTCTCTGAATGCATTCAAGAGAGAGCTAGATAGAGCTCTTAAGGATAGTGGAGTCAGGGGGTATGGGGAGAAGGCAGGAATGGGGTACTGATTGAGAATGATCAGCCATGATCACATTGAATGGCGGTGCTGGCTCGAAGGGCCGAATGGCCTCCTCCTGCACCTATTGCCTATTGCCTCGTATACTGAAGTGTAGTACGCAAAGGGGCCATTTTAGTAAGCAAAACTTGCCTTCCGCTATCTCAGTCTCTACGCCTCTCGCAGTGCAATCAGTGTTTTGGGGGAACAGTATGTGTGATGATACCATTAAAATGCAGAATATATCTCATCTGTCAATTCACAGATTTTTGTTATCTTTCTTTTTAAATGATTCTGCTACGTTTCCGCCTACTAAAATGGCGCCGTGACGCACTACAGTTTTTAGGGTCGAGTGGTCTATCTTGTTCCTCTAGTATCTTTGATCGTGCTACTGGAGACAGCACCCATACCTCAAACTCCTGGCAGCTTAGAAACATAAAAAATAGGTGCAGGAGGAGGCCATTCGGCCCTACGAGCCAGCACCGCCATTCATTGTGATCATGGCTGATCATCCACAATCAATACCCCGTTCCTGCCTTCTCCCCATATCCCTTGATTCCGCTAGCCCCTAGAGCTCTATCTAACTCTCTCTATTAAATCCATCCAGTGAATCGGCCTCCACTGCCCTCTGTGGCAGAGAATTCCACAAATTCACAACTCTCTGGGTGAAAACGTTTTTTTCTCACCTCAGTTTTAAATGGCCTCCCCTTTATTCTTAGACTGTGTGGCCCCTGGCTCTGGACTCCCCCCCAACATTGGGAACATTTTTCCTGCATCTAGCTTGTCCAGGTCCTTTTATAAGGACTAGACAGGCTAGCGTATGTGCAATAGGAGTATTACTGGCCTGTGTGTGTGTTGGAAGGGACTGCAGATACTGGTTCAAACCGAAGATAAGACACAAAAAAGCTGGAGTAACTCAGCGGGACAGGCAGCATCTCTGGAGAGAAGGAACCGGTGATGTTTCGGGTCGAGGAGAAGAAAGGTCTCGACCCGAAACGTCACCCATTCCTTCTCTCCAGAGATGCTGCCTGTCCCGCTGAGTTACTCCAGCATTTTGTGTCTATCTTGCTGGCGTTTGTGTCTGTTCTCCGACTTAAAATGGCCAATTGATGCTGCCAAACTTTGCCAAACCTTGTCTCCCCTTCAGTATCTGCAAACAATGAGAGGTTTTCTCGATCTCACTCCCAAATAAGGGACAAGGTGACGTCGCCGCCCCGCGCCCCACGTGACCTCCGTTAGGCGGCTCCCGGGCCTCCACTGTCCGGGCCTACACTGTCCGGGCCTACACTGTCCGGGCCTACAGTGTCCGGGCCTACAGTGTCCGGGCCTACACGGTCCGGGCCTACAGCGTCCGGGCCTACAGGGTCCGGGCCTACACTGTCTGGGCCTACAGTGTCCGGGCCTACAGTGTCCGGGCCTACACTGTCCGGGCCTACAGCGTCCGGGCCTACAGGGTCCGGGCCTACACTGTCCGTGCCTACACTGTCTGGGCCTACAGCATATGGACCTACAGTGTCTGGGCCTACAGCGCCCCTCTGGGCCTAATACGGGACAAACCAATCTAGCCCAAAATACGGGATGTCCCGGCTAATACGGGACAGTTGGCAACCCTAACCATAACTGCACCTCATGTTTCGCTTGGGGAGCTTACAACTCAGCAGCATGAATATTGATAGACACAAAATGCTGGAGTAACTCAGCGGGACAGTATCAATATTGACCTCTAACTTGAAGTAGTTTCATTTAGTTTAGAGATACAGCGCAGAAACAGGCCTTTCGGCCCACCAAGTCCGCGCCGACCAGTGATCCCCGCACACTAACACTATCCTACACAAACAGGGACAATTTTACATTGCTACCAAGCCAATTAACCAACACACCTGCACGTCTTTGGAGTGTGGGAGGAAACCGAAGATCTCGGAGAAAACCCACGCAGGTCACGGGGAGAACGTACAAACTCCGTACAGACGGCGCCCGTAGTCGGGATGGAACCCGGGTCTCTGGTTCGCTGTAAACGCTGTAAGGGCTGTAAGGTGGCAACTCTACCGCTGCACCACCGTGCCCCCTAAGTACCCTTGCCCTCTCAATCCCTGCCCCATCCGATTTCTGCAATTAGTTTGACCCTCCACTTCATTAAGTTTTACTTTGTGTGCCATGTTGTCACCGTCCCCTCGCTAACAATCATCCATTTTTACACCTTCCCCTTCCATATCTCGATGTCATAAGTGTCAGGAGCAGAATTAGGCCATTCGGCCCATCAAGTCTACCCCTCCACCATTCAATCATGGCCGATCTATCTCTTCCTCCTAACCCCATTCTTGCACCTTCTCCCCATAGTAATCACGAAAATACGTTTGCCCGATGGCGCGGCGGTAGAGTTGCTGCCTCACAGCGCCGGAGACCCGGGTTCGATCCCGACTACGGGCGCCGTCTGTACGGAGTTTGCACGTTCTCCCCGTGACCTGCGTGGGTTTTCTCCGAGATCTTCGGTTTCCTCCCACACTCCAAAGACGTACAGGTTTGTAGGTTAATTGGCCTAGTGTATGTAGGATAGTGTTAGTGTGCGGGGATCGCTGGGCGGCGCGGACCCGGTGGGCCGAAGGGCCTGTTTCCGCGTTGTATCTCTAAACTAAACTAAGTAGAACGATAAACAAAATGAGGAAGTTCACTGAAGATTCAGTTCAGCCATGATGGAATTGAGTGCTAGAACAGGTTCATGGGGCCGAATGGTCTCCAGCTGATATAGTTTTGTTTACTTTAGAGATACAGCGTGGAAACAGGCCCTTTGGCCCATCGAGTCCGCGCCGACCAGCGATCCCCACGTCCTACACACGAGGGACAATTTGACTGAAGCCAATTAACCTGCAAACCTGCACGTCTTTGGAGTGTGGGAGGAAACCAAAGATCTCGGAGAAAACCCACGCAGGTCGCGGGGAGAACGTACAAATTTGAGGAAGGACGTCCTTGCTATTGAGGCAGTGCAGCGTGGGTTCACCAGGTTAATCCCCGGGATGGCGGGACTGTCATACGAGGAAAGATTGGAAAGACTGTGGCTTGTATTCACTGGAGTTTAGAAGGATGAGAGGGGATCTTAGAGAGACGTATAAAATTATAAAAGGACTAGACAAGCTAGATGCAGGAAACATGTTCCCAATGTTGGGGGAGTCCAGAACCAGGGGCCACACAGTCTGAGAATAAAGGGGAGGCCATTTAAAACTGAGGTGAGAAAAAATCTTTTTCACCCAGAGAGTTGTGAATCTGTGGAATTCTCTGCCACAGAGGGCAGTGGAGGCTGATTCACTGGATGAATTCAAAAGAGAGTTAGATAGAGCTCAAGGGGTTAGCAGAATCGAGGGATATGGGGAGAAGGCAGGCACGGGTTACTGATTGTGGATGATCAGCCATGATCACAATGAATGGCGGTGCTGGCTCGAAGGGCCGAATGGCCTCCTCCTGCACCTATTTTCCACGTTTCTAACTCCGTACAGACAGCACCCGCAGTCGGGATCGAACCCGGGTCTCTGGCCAGCTGCTCTACCCGCTGCGCCACCCACGTTGTCTCTCTGAAAGACAAGAAACTTGCACGCATTACAGTCTGATTCACCACCGCGAAAAATATTCCCTTTTGCTGAGAAAAAAAATAAAAAGACTCCTGACACCGAGAAGAGTATTTGTGATCTTGAGGACAATTTTTAATAAATAACGTGGCAGGGAAATTATACGTTTAGGGTTTATTAGATCCAGGATATGTAAATTCATGACAAAGGAAAGGGGGACTTTTACATAGAAAATACCAAAGCAAGTTCTTTTTGTACCACGCGCTGTTGCCCTTGGTAACTGGAGAAGGTGGTTGAGAAGATCGTCAAGTGGAATCATCCGTCTGATGCTTCTGGACTCGTGTGGGCGGTCGTTCGGACACAAGGTTTTCTTCACGAGAAAGGATCCTCGGTTGGTCGAAGCTTCTTCCAACGAGAAACCATCCACTGCATCTCTCTCACCTCGCCTCGCCCCACATTCCATCGCGGGCGCAGGGCGCTCCGGAGAACACTATCGGCAAGGGAGGGGGGGGGGGGGGGGGGGTAACAAGGTGCGGTACTTTTATCACACCGTTAAAATGTCCGTAAGGGGTTCCTTGCCGATTGGAAAGTCTTTGACGTTTTTGTAAACCTGCCGCAAATCCTTCTCGCAAACAGGGACAGGCGTGGAGATTTCTCCTGAGATAACCCCCATCTCCCCAACCCTTCCTCCCCTCCCACCCCCCCATTAAAAAACCCACCGTCTCAATCTCAGATGGGCCAGGGAAGATTAACCCCCTCCTCCTCCTCCTCCCCCCTCTCCCACACACATTTAATTCCCCAGAGAGACGTCGAGCATTCAAAAATGCTTTTTTTCCCCCCCCTTCTACTTATTCTTCTTTCCAAATTATAAAGTTTAGTGATTGTGCTTTTGAAACCAAGAAATAATAAAAAATAAAACAGTGCATCACAACGACGATTTAACAAAAAAAAAGAGACAATTATTATATATTATTAAAAAGCAATTCAACATTTTGTAGAGACTGCTCTCCACGGACGACGATGTTTTCGATCTTGTTACTTATGTACAACAGGGCCGATGGGTGGTTGGAATACTAACAGGGTTTGTTAGAAAACTCCCAAGGTATTTACAGCGTGAATCACCCTATCTTAGTTTTCCACCTTCAGGGAATTTAAAACGTTTCAAGAAAAGTCGACAGCGAATGAACTTCAGGCATAAGTAGGGGGGTTGCCAACTTCCTCACTCCCAAATAAGGGACAAAAGGTGACGTCACCGCCCCGTGCCCCACGTGACCACGCCCAGCCAGCGGCCATGCGCTCCCGCTCCACCAATGGCGGGTTGCCACGCAACCACCGTTAGGCGAACGCACTCGGCCACGCACCCCGAACACACTCCGTTAGCCTACAGTGTCCGGGCCTACAGTGTCCGGCCGTACAGTGTCCGGGCCTACAGTGTCCTGGCCTACAGTGTCCGGGCCTACAGTGGCCCCTGGGCCTACAGTGTCCGGCCTTACAGTGTCCGGGCCTACAGTGTCCGGGCCTACAGTGTCTGGCCTTACAGTGTCCGGGCCTACAGTGTCCGGGCCTACAGTGTCCGGCCTCACAGTGTTCGGCCTCACAATGTCCGGGCCTACAGTGTCCGAGCCTACAGCGGCCCCTGGGCCTACAGTGTCCGGGCCTACAGTGACCGGGCCTACAGTGTCCGGCCTCACAATGTCCGGGCCTACAGTGAGCGGGCCTACAGCACCCCCCCGGGCCTAATACGGGACAAGGGCGGTCCCGTACGGGACAAGCCAATATAGCCCAAAATACGGGATGTCCCGGCTAATACGGGACAGTTGGCAACCCTGGGCATAAGTTACAATTGAAATCGCCGTTCATCCCAATCACTTTAGTTTAGTGTAGTTTAGTTTAGTGATACAGCGCGGAAACAGGCCCTTCGGCCCACCGGGTCCGTGCCGCCCAGCGATCCCCGCACACTAACACTATCCTACACACACTGGGGACAATTTACACTTACACCAAGCCAATTAACCTACAAACCTGCACGTCTTCGGAGTGTGGGAGCAAACCGAAGATCCCGGAGAAAACCCAGGTGGGTCACGGGGAGAACGTACAAACTCCGTACAGACAGCGCCCGTGGTCGGGATCGGAACCCGGGTCTCCGGCGCTGCGTTCGCTGTAAGGCGGCAACTCTACCGCCGCGCCACCGTGACCGCTCTTCTCCGGAAAGGATTCAGAAGTCAACTTTAAAAGAAAAAAAACTGAACTTAAACTTGATATGTGGCCCAATTAACATGGATGCAAACGGTTATAATTTATACAATCTGCTCGTTGCACCAAGCGTTATACTGGCATCAAACGTCTTCCACAGGGGGCAAGGAGCTTTACAAAAACTGGCATGGACCTCTTCAAACTGTGATCTGGAGTCAATCTCTTGAGATCAGCTTTCCATTTCCTGGAAAAAGCAAAGGGAAGAGAAGAGAAGAATGGGGTCAACAATTTAAACCACGAGGGACATTTGTTTCTTCACGGTTTTCCCCAGGATAACATATTCTTCCCGGTTGTTAGAAGCGTTTGTTGGCACTGGGGCCTGTACTCGCTGGAGTTTAGAAGAATGAGGGGGGAACCTCATTGAAACTTTCAGAATAGTGATAGGCCTCGGATAGAGTGGATGTGGAGAGGATGTTCCCACTGGTGGGAGAGTCTAGGACCAGAGGGCACAGCCTCAGAATTAAAGGACGTTCTTTTAGGAAGGAGAAGGGGAGATATTTCTTTAGTCAGAGGGCGGTGAATCTGTGGAATTCTTTGCCACAGAAGGCTGTGGAGACCAAGTCAGTCAATATATTTAAGGCAGAGATAGATAGATTCTTCATCAGTGCGGGTGTCAGGGGTTATGGGGAGAAGGCAGGAGAATGGGGTTAGGAGGGAGAGTTAAATTGAATATTGGATCTTGGGTCTTTGGTCTTGGGTCTTGGATCTTGGGTCTTGGGTCTTGGATCTTGGGTCTTGGATCTTGGGTCTTGGGTCTTGGGTCTTGGGTCTTGGGTCTTGGGTCTTGGGTCTTGGATCTTGGGTCTTGGGTCTTGGGTCTTGGGTCTTGGATCTTGGGTCTTGGGTCTTGGGTCTTGGATTTTGGGTCTTGGGTCTTGGGTCTTGGGTCTTGGGTCTTGGGTCTTGGGTCTTGGATTTTGGGTGACGTTTCGGGTCTCAGAAGTTGGAATTGGGCTTCAAGCCTGTCCTCCAGCTTGACCTACCTGCTGCCGACCCTAGTCCACGTCCCACCACGAGTCCACGTGGTTCCCTGGGACTCACCTCAAACTCCTCCTCGTCGCACTCGTGCACGCCCGTCTCCGGTGGGCCAGCGTCGGACGCCATCCTGCGGGGAGGCGCGGCGGCGTTTGCCGGCGGCGCCGGGTCCCCTCTGCGCCGCCCGCCCGACCCCCGCGACGAGACGGAGCTGGAGGAGCTGGGGTCCCGCGGGCTCTGGGCGGAGGGGAACGTCGGGCGGCTGTAGGGAAGGACATCCACCACACCTGCAACAACACATCCTGCGTCAGTACGGGGGCGGGAGGGGAGATGGCAGGGGAATGGGGGATAGGATGGACAGGTAGAGTAGATGGCAGAGTAGACCTGATGGGCCGAATGGCCTAATTCTGCTGCTATTACTTCTGACCTTATGATAGGGAGATGTCTATTAGCTTAGAGCAAGGGTTCCCAACCTGGGGTAAATGTACCCCCCAGGGAGTTAGGGGGAGAAGGCAGGGGAATGGGGGCAGGAGGGAGAGGTAGATTGAACGGTGGAGTAGACCTGATGGGCCGAATGGCCTAATTCTACTCCTATTACTTCTGACCTTACGAAGAGGGAGTAGTCTATTAGTTTAGAGCAAAGGTTCCCAACCTGGGGTAAATTTACCCCTCAGGGGGTAATCTTTGCCTACACAGGGGGTAAATCTGTTGATTCTGGAGTTGTACCTATTGACTGATGGCGTTTGGTTCAGCTCTCCCTGTACCTGTTCACCGTTAGTTGTTCGTAAATAAGTGAGATAACATTGTTATGAGCTATAAGATTATTAAGGGGTTGGACACGCTAGAGGCAGGAAACATGTTCCCAACGTTGGAGGAGTCCAGGACAAGGGGCCACAGTTTAAGAATAAGGGGTAGGCCATTTAGAACGGAGATGAGAAAAAAACCTTTTCAGTCAGAGAGTTGTGAATCTGTGGAATTCTCTGCCTCAGAAGGCAGTGGAGGCCAATTCTCTGAATGCATTCAAGAGAGAGCTAGATAGAGCTCTTAAGGATAGCGGAGTCAGGGGGTATGGGGAGAAGGCAGGAACGGGGTACTGATTGAGAGTGATCAGCCATGATCGCATTGAATGGCGGTGCTGGCTCGAAGGGCCGAATGGCCTCCTCCTGCACCTATTGTCTATTGTCTATTATTATTGTTATTTGAACTTAAAATAATAACGTTAAAAGCAGTATTTTACAATTTCCCCTTGGTCCGTCACGGTAGACGTGTCAAACTCAAATTACTGAACAAAACGGGGTTGGGGGTAAATTTACTTTTGAAAAGTTGCAAAGGGGTAAAAATGATTGGGAACCCCTGGTTTAGAGATACAGCACGGAAACAGGCCCTTCGGCCCACCGGGTCCGTGCCGACCGGCGATCCCCGCACACTAACACTATCCTACACACACACACTAGGGACAATTTTTACATTTATACCAAGCCAATTAACCTACAAACCTGCACGTCTTTGGAGTGTGGGAGGAAACCGAAGATCTCGGAGAAAACCCACGCAGGTCACGGGGAGAACGTACAAACTCCGCACAGACAGTGCCCGTAGTCGGGATGGAACCCGGGTCTCCGGCGCTGCATTCGCTGTGAGGTGGCAACTCTACCGCTGCGCCACCGCGACGCTCTATCTTGAGTACGAACGTTGAATTCTCTAATTTTAGGTGATTTCTAACATTACTGCCCTCCCCTCTCCTTACCGTTCCCACCTTTGCTCCACTGTTCGGGCGGTCACGGTGGCGCAGCGGTAGACCGCGCACACACACAGTCTCGCACGCGCAGTCTCACACGCAATCACACACAGTCTCGCACACACTCACACACAGTCTTGCACACGCAGTCTCGCACACACTCACACACAGTCTCGCACGCGCAGTCTCGCACACACTCTCTATCGCACACTCGCTTGCACCCATTCTCCGCCACACACACTATCTCGCACACTCATTCTCAATTTCTTTTGCACACGTTTCTCTCGTACACACTCTCGATCCCGACTACGGGCACCGTCTGTACGGATTTTGTACGTTCTCCCCCCGTGACCCGTGTGGGTTTTCTCCGAGATCTTCGGTTTCCTCCCACACTACAAAGACGTGCAGGTTTTGTGGGTTAATTGGCTGGGTGTAAATGTAAAAATTGTCCCTAGTGGGTGTGGGATAGTGTTAGTGTGCGGGGATCGCTGGTCGGCGCGGACCCGGTGGGCCGAAGGGCCTGTTTCCGCGCTGTATCTCTAAACTAAACTAAATCTTCAGTATAACAAAATAACTGCAGATGCTGGTACAAATAGAAGGTATTTATTCACAAAATGCTGGAGTAACTCAGCAGGTCAGACAGCATCTCAGGAGAGAAGGAATGGGTGACGAGACCTCACCTGGAGTACTGTGTGCAGTTTTGGTCTCCAAATTTGAGGAAGGATATTCTTGCTATTGAGGGCGTGCAGCGTAGGTTTACTAGGTTAATTCCCGGAATGGCGGGACTGTCATATGTTGAAAGACTGGAGCGACTAGGCTTGTATACACTGGAATTTAGAAGGATGAGAGGAGATCTTATCGAAACGTATAAGATTATTAAGGGGTTGGACACATTAGAGGCAGGAAACATGTTCCCAATGTTGGGGGAGTCCAGAACCAGGGGCCACAGTTTAAGAATAAGGGGTAGGCCATTTAGAACTGAGATGAGGAAAAGCTTTTTCAGTCAGAGTTGTGAATCTGTGGAATTCTCTGCCTCAGAAGGCAGTGGAGGCCAATTCTCTGAATGCATTCATGAGAGAGCTAGATAGAGCTCTTAAGGATAGTGGAGTCAGGGGGTATGGGGAGAAGGCAGGAACGGGGTACTGATTGAAAATGATCAGCCATGATCACATTGAATGGCGGTGCTGGCTCGAAGAGCCGAATGGCCTCCTCCTGCACCTATTGTCTATTGAGACCCTCAGTCTGAAGAAGGGTCTCGACCCGAAACGTCACCCAATCCTTCTCTCCTGAGATGCTGCCCGACCTGCTGAGTTACTCTAGCATTTTGTGAATAAATCTTCAGTGTGGTCGTTGAATTCTGTAGTTCTAGGTGATTTCTAAACTCGCTACCTCCCCTCCCCCCCCCTCCTCTCGCCCCCCCCTCCTCTCGCCCCATCCCCCCCTCCTCTCGCCCCCCCTCCTCTCGCCCCCCCCTCCTCTCGCCCCCCCCTCCTCTCGCCCCCCCCTCCTCTCGCCCCCCCTCCTCTCGCCCCCTCCCCCTCCTCTCGCCCCCATCCCACTCCTCCTCTCGCCCCCTCCCCCCTCCTCTCGCCCCCTCCCCCCCTCCTCTTGCCCCCCTCCCCCTCGCCCCCTCCCCCTCGCCCCCTCCCCCCCTCCTCTCGCCCCCTCCCCCCCCCTCCTCTCGCCCCCTCCCCCCCTCCTCTCGCCCCCTCCCCCCCCTTCCTCTCGCCCTCCTCCCCCCCCCTCCTCTCGCCCCCCTCCCTGCTCCACTGTTACTGACGGGTAGCCTCACCTTGCACGTGCCGCCCCTTGGTCTGGGCGCTCTCCCGCTTGCCGCCCTTGTTCAGACGCTGCCTGGCCCCGTGGATCTGGCCGTGCCAGGGCTCCGGGTGGTCTCGGCCGTCTGCCAGTGGGTGCTGGGGCTCCGTGCCCTCCCTCCCCCGGTGGGCGCCGGCCTTGCGATCGGCGTGGGGCCTGGGCACCACGGGCGGCCAGACGTCCAGCGGGGCCGCGGCCTGGAAGCCGGGCAACTTGATGGCCGGAGGCGGGATGGGCGGCGGCGGCAGCTCTGGAATCGCCAAAACAAAACGCACACAAACACACGACGTTTACGTTCGGTGGCGCAAAGCCTGCCGTACGGTCCCGCGCATTCCTGGCAGTAATTTCCAGCCCCCTCCGCACCGGCCAGCCACACGCTCCCAGCTAGGGGTTGCCAACTATCCCACTGCCAAATAAGGGCCATCCCGCGCCCCCACGTGACCTCACCCAGCCAGCGGCCACGTGCTCCCGCTCCACCAATGGCGGCCGCCCGGGCCGGGAGGCGGGTTGCTACGCAACCTCCATTTGGTGAACACACTCGGCCCCGCTCCCCGAACACACTCTGTTAGCCTACACTGTCCGGGCCTACAGTGTCCTACAGCGGCCCCCGGGCCTACAGTGTCTGGGCCTACACTGTCCTACAGCGGCCCCCGGGCCTAGTGTCTGGCCTACACTCTCCGGGCCTACACCGGCCCCCGGGCCTACAGTGTCTGGGCCTGCACTGTCCTACAGCGGCCCCCGGGCCTAGTGTCTGGCCTACACTCTCCGGGCCTACAGCGACCCCCGGGCCTACAGTGTCCGGGCCTACAGCGTCCGGGCCTACAGCGTCCGGGCCCACAGTGTCCGGGCCTACAGTGTCCGGGCCTGCAATGTCCGGGACTACACTGTCCAGGCCTACAGTGTCCAGGCCTACAGTGTCCAGGCCTACAGTGTCTGGCCTAATACGGGACAAAGGCGGTCAAGTATGGGACAAACCAATTTAGCCCAAAATATGGGATGTCCCGGCTAATACGGGACAGTTGGCAACCCTAGAGCAGGGGCTGCACGCGGGGCTGCACGCGGGGCTGCACGCTCCCTCTACACTGGCCCGTCACACACTCCCAACGAGTTGGATTGGGGATTTGGCGGAGTTGGATTTTCACGGGGGAGGGTGGTCTTGGAGGGGAGGGGGGTCTTGGAGGGGAGGGGGGTCTTGGAGGGGAGAGGGGTCTTGGAGGGGAGATGGGTCTTGGAGGGGAGGGGAGGGGGGGTCTTGGAGGGGAGGGGGGTCTTGGAGGGGAGGGGGGTCTTGGAGAGGAGGTGGGTCTTGGAGGGGAGGGGGGTCTTGGAGGGGAGGATGCTCCTCAAACTGCGGAGCATCCTGGACAATACAGCTCACCCCCTCCATGACACACTGGTCAACCTGAGGAGCACCTTCAGCAACAGACTGGTCCCACCAAGATGCAGCACAGAACACCACAGGAGATCCTTCTTCCCTGTGGCTATCAAGCTGGACATCTCCCCCCCCCCTCTGTCGTGGGGTAGACTGAGACTGACCCCCGCCCCCCCCCACCTTCCCCCTCCCCAATCTCTGCACATCCCCCAATCCTTTCCACTCGTCACTTTAGTTTCATGTTTCATGTATCTCGTTGTGTTTTGTGACCGTTGACAGACTCATCCTCCTGCGCTCCAAGGAACAGAGACCCAGCCTGCACAACCTCTCCCTGTAGCTCAGGCCCCTCCAGCCCTGGCAACATCCTCGTCAATCTTCTCCGCGCCCTTTCCAGCTTCACGACATCTCTCCTAATAACACGGTGCCCAGAACTGAGCACAATACTCTAAACGCGGCCTCAACAACGTCTTGCACAACTGCAACGTGACCCCTCAGCTTCTGTACTCAGATGTTGCCTGGACCACTGAGTTCCTCCAGCACTTTTATCGTCTCTCAGTCTAACTCCCAGGCAACTGAACCATCCAGCCAACAACCAGAGGGCAGTCCTGAGCAACTACCGGCCTCATTAGAGACCCTCGGACTATCTTCGATCGGACTTCACTGCTCTGCTTAATCTTGCACTAAACGTTATTGATCGTGTTTTGCCTTTCCGCTGACTGGTCAGCGTGCAACAAGAGCTTTTTACTGTACCTCGGTACACGTGACAATAAACTAATGCACAATAGGGTGGTCACGGTGGCGCAGCGGTAGAGTTGCTGCCTCACAGCGCCAGTCCCGGGTTCCATCCCGACCACGGGCGCTGTCCGTACGGAGTTTGCACGTTCTCCCCGTGACCTGCGTGGGTTTTCTCCGGGTGCTCCGGTTTCCTCCCACACTCCAAAGACGTGCGGGTTTGTAGGTTAATTGGATTGTAAATTGTCCCTAGTGCGTGTGTGTAGGATAGGGCTAGTGTGCGGGGGGATCGCTGGTCGGCACGGACTCGGTGGGCCGACGGGCCTGTTTCCAGTGTGTGCAGATGCTGGTTTAAACCGAAGATAGACTCACAAACTGCTGGAGTAACTCAGTGGGGACAGGCAGCATCTCTGGAGAGAAGGAACGGGTGATGTTTGGGGTCGAGTCTGAAGAAGGATCTCGACCCGAAACGTCACCCATTCCCTTCTCTCCAGAGATGCTGCCTGTCCCGCTGAGTTACTCCAGCATTTTTGTGTCTGTCTTCAAGTTATCCAGTATAGGATCAACTGAAAGAGGGGGGGGGAATCACAGGAAAACTATGGAGGTTATCCGGAGAAAGCCTCCGATCCTGCTGGAAGCATTTAATATTCTTCAAAGGAGAGTTCGGCCTTGTGTTTTCCACACTGCATCCTTTCTTTAAATTCAAAACAGCTGGACTATCAGGTCACCCAGAGAAATGAACTCTAATTAAATGCCCTGTTCTTCCTCGATCCAATTTGCCTCAGCCAAAACCGCACTGCACTCCCAATCAGTTTTTTCATTACACGATCACCCCGGGCAACAAGTTCCTAATATCAGGGCTTGGAGCTCACAAACCCGCCGTCTACTCTAATCTTCCTTTTGATTATTGCTGCTCTCTCTGCCCAATCGTAGCCCCAGGGAGCACTTGTGTTGCGAGTGTAATCTGCCGATGAATTGCATTAAAGGTCGTAGGACTCCAAAGTAAATCGTCCCCAGCGTGTGTGTGTAGGATAGTGTACCGGGGTGATCGATCGCTGGTCGACGCGGACTCGGTGGGCCAAAGGGACTATGTTTCCGCTCTACTTTGGTGGTAAGAATAGGAAGGCAGAGTATTATCTGAACGGTGTCAAGTTAGGAAAAGGGGACGTACAACGAGATCTGGGTGTCCTAGTGCATCAGTTACTGAAAGGAAGCATGCAGATACAGCAGGCAGTGAAGAAAGCCAATGGAATGTTGGCCTTCATAACAAGAGGAGTTGAGTATAGGAGCAAAGAGGTCCTTCTGCAGTTGTACAGGGCCCTAGTGAGACCGCACCTGGAGTACTGTGTGCAGTTTTGGTCTCCAAATTTGAGGAAGGATATTGTTGCTATTGAGGGCGTGCAGCGTAGGTTTACTAGGTTAATTCCCGGAATGGCGGGACTGTCATATGTTGAAAGACAGGAGCGACTAGGCTTGTATACACTGGAATTTAGAAGGATGAGAGGAGATCTTATCGAAACGTATAAGATTATTAAGGGGTTGGACACGTTAGAGGCAGGAAACATGTTCCCAATGTTGGGGGAGTCCAGAACAAGGGGCCACAGTTTAAGAATAAGGGGTAGGCCATTTAGAACTGAGATGAGGAAAAGCTTTTTCAGTCAGAGAGTTGTGAATCTGTGGAATTCTCTGCCTCAGAAGGCAGTGGAGGCCAATTCTCTGAATGCATTCAAGAGAGAGCTAGATAGAGCTCTTAAGGATAGCGGAGTCAGGGGGTATGGGGAGAAGGCAGGAACGGGGTACTGATTGAGAATGATCAGCCATGATCACATTGAATGGCGGTGCTGGCTCGAAGGGCCGAGTGGCCTCCTCCTGCACCTATTGTCTATTGTCTATTGAAAGGAATCTAGGACAGAGACGTTGAATTTCCTCTTGGAATCGTGCAGCGCTTGATGCGATAGCCAAGCCCCCTCCAACGATAGAACACAAGAACACATGAAAATAGGAGCAGGAGTAGGCCAACCGGCCCCTCGAGCCCGCTCCGTCATTCAATACGATCATGGCTGATCCCACCCCAACCCTCTTCCCACTATCGCCCTTCTTCCCACCCAAAAGAACCGTGTGATCTCCTGGGAGAGGCGAAAAAACGGATAAAAACCCAGGCCAACTTGGGAAAAAAATCCGCGAAATTCCTCTCCGACCCCAAGCCAGGCGATCGAAACTTGGCAAATACCAAAGGTAGACGGTCGGTGTGGAGACCAGAGGTTGGTACATTGCTGATATCACACGGGTACCTCATAAAAGCTTTACAACTGAACTGCCAGAGTTTATGTGTTCTCAAACCCACACAATTCATCTAGTGAGCTGTTGCAAAGAATTTAAAGCGTAGCTTCACTTGTGATTTAGCCGGCCGTCGGCTACTGGTAATCCCCAGCGCACAGCTTACATTACGGTGCCAGAACACATCGAGGCGCGAGCGGGAGGGGGAGGCAGATAGAGAGGGAGGAGGGGGGAGAGGGGAGAGAGAGAGTGGGGAGAGAGGCAGGAGAGAAGGGCAGAGAGGGGGAGAGAGGGGTGCTGAGAGGGGTGAGGCAGATAGAGAGGGAGAGGGGGGAGAGAGAGAGGGGGGAGAGAGAGTGGGGAGAGAGAGTGGATGGGAGCGAGAGGGGGGAGAGAGGCAGCAGAGGGGAAAGAGGGCGAGAGAGGTGTGTTAGCAGGTGGGGAGGCAGATAGAGAGGGAGGAGAGGAGACAGAGTGGGAGGGGGGGAGAGAGAGAGGGGAGAAAGAGTGGGGAGAGTGGGAGAGAGGGGAGCGAGAGGGGGGAGAGAAGGGCAGAGAGGGGCAGAGAGGGGGAGAGAGATAGAGAGAGGACGGTACGGCAGGGAGAGAGGGGAGAGGAGACAGAGGGAGAGAGGGGAGAGAGATGGGGGAGAGAGAGTTGGGGGAGAGAGAGTTGGGAGAGAGTAGGGGGGGAGAGAGACAGGGGAGAGTGAGTGAGGGGAGAGAGGGGGAGGGGGAGAGAGAGACAGGGGAGAGTGAGTGAGGGGAGAGAGGGGGAGAGAGGGAGGAGAGAGAGTGGGGAGAGAGGGGGGTTGCACACCCTCAATAGCAAGAATATCCTTCCTCAAATTTGGAGACCAAAACTGCACACAGTACTCCAGGTGCGGTCTCACTAGGGCCCCGTACAACTGCAGAAGGACCTCTTTGCTCCTATACTCAACTCCTCTTGTTATGAAGGCCAACATTCCATTGGCTTTCTTCACTGCCTGCTGTACCTGCATGCTTCCTTTCAGTGACTGATGCACTGGGACACCCAGATCACGTTGTACTTCCCCTTTTCCAAACTTGACACCATTCAGATAATAATCTGCCTTCCTATTCTTACCACCAAAGTGGATAACCTCACACTTATCCACATTAAACTGCATCTGCCATGCATCCGCCCACTCACACAACCTGTCCAAGTCACCCTGCAACCTCATAGCATCTTCGTCACAGTTCACGCTACCACCCAGCTTTGTATCATCTGCAAATTTGCTAATGGTACTTTTAATCCCTTCATCCAAGTCATTAATGTATATTGTAAATAGCTGTGGTCCCAGCACCGAGCCTTGCGGTACCCCACTAGTCACTGCCTGCCTTTCTGAAAGGGACCCATTTATCCCCACTCTTTGCTTTCTGTCTGTCAACCAATGTTCTATCCATGTCAGTACCCTACCCCCAATACCATGTGCTCTAATTTTGCCCACTAATCTCCTATGTGGGACCTTGTCGAAGGCTTTCTGAAAGTCGAGGTACACCACATCCACTGACTCTCTCCTGTCAATTTTCCTAGTTACATCCTCAAAAAATTCCAGAAGATTAATCAAGCATGATTTCCCCTTCGTAAATCCATGCTGACTCGGAATGATCAGCAGGTCAGGCAGCATCTCAGTAGAGAGGGAATGGGCGACGTTTCGGGTCGAGACCCTTCTTCAGACTGATGTCAGGGGGGCGGGACACGAAACATCGCCCATTCCTTCTCTCCTGAGATGCTGCCTGTCCCGCTGAGTTACTCCAGCATTTTGTGAATAAATACCTTCGATTTGTACCAGCATCTGCAGTTATTTTCTTATCTTATCCTAGCTAACAATGATCCGTTCTACATTTTCCTTGACCTCCACCCCCTTTGATGTCTCATTCTCACACCTTACACACCCATATCTCTGTATCTCCCCCACCCCTGACTCCTCGTCTGAAGAAGGGCCTCGACCCGAAACGTCACCCATGCCTTCTCTCCAGAGACGCTGCCTGCCTGTCAATAGACAATAGGTGCAGGAGTAGGCCATTCAGCCCTTCGAGCCAGCACCGCCATTCAATGCGATCATGGCTGATCACTCTCAATCAGTACCCCCGTTCCTGCCTTCTCCCCATACCCCCTAACTCCGCTATCCTTAAGAGCTCTATCCAGCTCTCTCTTGAAAGCATCCAACGAACTGGCCTCCACTGCCTTCTGAGGCAGAGAATTCCACACCTTCACCACCCTCTGACTGAAAAAGTTCTTCCTCATCTCCGTTCTAAATGGCCTACCCCTTATTCTTAAACTGTGGCCCCTTGTTCTGGACTCCCCCAACATTGGGAACATGTTATCTGCCTCTAATGTGTCCAATCCCCTAATTATCTTATATGTTTCAATAAGATCCCCCCTCATCCTTCTAAATTCCAGTGTATACAAGCCCAATCGCTCCAGCCTTTCAACATACGACAGTCCCGCCATTCCGGGAATTAACCTAGTGAACCTACGCTGCACGCCCTCCATAGCAAGAATATCCTTCCTCAAATTTGGAGACCAAAACTGCACACAGTACTCCAGGTGCGGTCTCACCAGGGCCCGGTACAACTGTAGAAGGACCTCTTTGCTCCTATACTCAACTCCTCTTGTTACGAAGGCCAACATTCCATTGGCTTTCTTCACTGCCTGCTGTACCTGCATGCTTCCTTTCATTGACTGATGCACTAGGACACCCAGATCTCGTTGAACTCCCCCTCCTCCTAACTTGACACCATTCAGATAATAATCTGCCTTTCTATTCTTGCTTCCAAAGTGAATAACCTCACACTTATCTACATTAAACTGCATCTGCCATGTATCCGCCCACTCACACAACCTGTCCAAGTCACCCTGCAGCCTTATTGCATCTTCCTCACAATTCACACTACCCCCCAACTTAGTATCATCTGTAAATTTGCTAATGGTACTTTTAATCCCTTCGTCTAAGTCATTAATGTATATCGTAAATAGCTGGGGTCCCAGCACCGAACCTTGCGGTACCCCACTGGTCACTGCCTGCCATTCCGAAAGGGACCCATTTATCCCCACTCTTTGCTTTCTGTCTGTCAACCAATTTTCTATCCATGTCAGTACCCTACCCCCAATACCATGTGCCCTAATTTTGCCCATTAATCTCCTATGTGGGACCTTGTCGAAGGCTTTCTGAAAGTCGAGGTACACCACATCCACTGACTCTCCCTTGTCAATTTTCCTAGTTACATCCTCAAAAAATTCCAGTAGATTTGTCAAGCATGATTTCCCCTTCCTAAATCCATGCTGACTCGGAATGATCCTGTTACTGCTATCCAAATGCTCCGCAATTTCGTCTTTTATAATTGACTCCAGCATCTTCCCCACCACTGATGTCAGACTAGCTGGTCTATAATTACCCGTTTTCTCTCTCCCTCCTTTCTTAAAAAGTGGGACAACATTAGCTACCCTCCAATCCACAGGAACTGATCCTGAATCTATCGAACATTGGAAAATGATCACCAATGCGCCAACAAATTCTCGAGCCACCTCCTTAAGTACTCTGGGATGCAGACCATCAGGCCCTGGGGATTTATCAGCTTTCAGTCCCATCAGTCTACCCAAAACCATTTCCTGCCTAACTGTGGATTTCCTTCAGTTCCTCCATCACCCTAGGTTCTCCGGCCCCTAGAACATCTGGGAGATTGCTTGTATCTTCCTTAGTGAAGACAGATCCAAAGTACCGGTTCAACTTGTCTGCCATTTCCTTGTTCCCCATAATAAATTCCCCTGCTTCTGTCTTCAAGGGATCCACATTTGCCTTGACTATTTTTTTCTCTTCACGTACCTAAAAAAGCTTTTACTATCCTCCTTTATATTATTGGCTAGTTTACCCTCGTACCTCATCTTTTCTCCCCGTATTGCCTTTTTAGTTAACTTCTGTTGCTCTTTAAAAGAGTCCCAATCCTCTGGCTTCCCACTCTTCTCTGCTTTGTTGTACTTCTTCTCGTTTATTTTTATGCTGTCCTTGACTTCCCTTGTCAGCCACGGGTGCCTCTTACTCCCCTTGGAATCTTTCCTCCTCTTTGGGATGAATTGATCCTGCAACTTGTGCATTATTCCCAGGAATACCCGCCATTGCTGTTCCACCGTCTTCCCTGCTAGGGGCCTCCTTCCAGTCAAATCTGGTCCTTCTAGTCCTGGCAACATCCAGGTAAACCCTTTCAAGCTTGACAACATCTTTCCTATAACACGGTGCCCAGAAATGAACACGATATTCCGAAGGCGGTCTCACCCGACGTCTTACACAACTGCGACATGACCTGCCAACGTCTACGCTCAATACTCTGACTGATGGCGGCCGACACAGTGTGTGTGGGGTGATCGCTGGTTGGCGTGGACTCGTAGGGCCGAAGGGCCTGTTTCCGTGCTGTATTTCTAAAGCCCAAAGCCGAAAGAGACCTGTTCAACATCAGCTCTCAGGGCAAAAGCTAACTGCGTCACCCTGTCGTACTTCTGCCTAGCTGTGAAGTGGAAAAAGACCACATAGGTTTTCTGAATTATAACGTGATTTTCCAAAATCGTGTAGGTGCTACGTAATTGCGAGGGACATTTTTATTAAACATCTCTCGGCAAGGACTCAGAACTAACCCTGAATGCCTGACGAGAGCTTTAAACTGGGCCGCACAGAGAAGGTGTGGTGGAAATTTCACAATGTTGCCTGGAATATTTAAGTGTAAGTTTTAAAGACTGGATTAGCTAACCTGTTTTGTTTGGAACGAAACTGCATCAGTCCTTTTATGATCACGTGTGCCAAGCTGCAGTGAAATTCATCTTTTGCATACGGACTGATGAGATTATCGCTGTCCACAGAAACATAGAAAATAGGTGCAGGAGGAGGCCATTCGGCCCTTCGAGCCAGCACCGCCATTCAATGTGATCATGGCTGATCATGCACAATCAGTACCCCGTTCCTGCTTTTTCCCCCATATCCCTTGATTCCGTTAGCCCTCATAGCTAAACCTAACTCTCTCTTGAAAATATCCAGTGAATCGGCCTCCACTGCCTTCTGTGGCAGAGAATTCCACAGATTCACAACTCTCTGGGTGAAAAAGGTTTTTCCTCATCTCAGTCCTAAATGGCCTACCCCTTATTCTTAAACTGTGTGGCCCCCTGGTTCTTGACTCCCCCCAACATCGGGAATATTTTTCCTGCAGCTAGCCTGTCCAACCCTTTAAGAATTTGGTATGTTTCTATAAAACCCCGTCTCATCTTTCCAAATTCCAATGAATACAAGCCCAGTCAAAACATTAGTCCAATCCCCAGTTAATCAAAGTGTCCAACACTATCAGAGGCCCAGTTAGGATAATCAAGAAGGTACTATCATAAAACTTAAGAATCACAATGTTTAAGAAACATTTAGACAGGTACGTGGATAGGACAGGTTTAGAGGGATATTTGGGCCAAACGCAGGCAGGTGGGACTAGTGTAGATGGGATGTGAAAAAGGGTCACCCATTCCTTCTCTCCCGAGATGCTGCCTGACCCGCTGAGTTACTCCAGCATTATGTGTCTACCAAGGAACTGCAGATGCAGATAGACACAAAATACTGGAGTAACTCAGCGGGACAGGCAGCATCTCTGGAGAGAAGGAATGGGTGACGTTTCCGGTAGAGATCCTGAAGAGTCTGAGGAAGGGTCTCGACCCGAAACGGCACCCGTTCCTTCATTCCAGAGATGCTGCCTGACCCGCTGAGTTACTCCAGTATTTGTGTCTCGTGTAGATGGAGCATGTTGGTCAGCATGGACAAGGTTGGGCCGAAGGGCCTGTTTCTACGCTGTGTGATTCTGTGACTGGAAGATTCCAATCATGTGTTGTCTTTCTGCTGACTGGTTAGCACGCAACAGAAAGCTTTTCACTGTACCTCAGTACGCGGGACAATAAACTGAACTGAACTGAACTTCTCTGGGAAGGAACTGCAGATGCAGGTAACTCTGAAGAAGGGTCTCGACCCGAAACGTCACCTATCCATGTTCTCCACAGATGCTGCCTGACCCGCTGAGTTACTCCAGCACTCTGTGAAACGTCACCTATCCATGTTCTCCACAGATGCTGCCTGACCCGCCGAGTTTCGTTTAGTTTAGTTTAGAGACACTTTGCGGAAACAGGCCCTTCGGCCCATCAAGTCCGCGCCGACCAGCGATCCCCGCGCACTAACACTATCCTACACACACTAGGGACAATTTACATTTTACACCAAGTCAATTAACCTACAAACCTGCACGTCTTTGGAGTGTGGGAGGAAACCGAAGATCTCGGAGAAAACCCACACAGGTCACGGGGAGAACGTGCAAACTCCGTACAGACAGCACCCGTAGTTGGGATCGAACCCGGGTCTCTGACGCCGTGAGGCAGCAACTCTACCGCTGCGCCACAGTTACTACAGCAGTCAAAATGTGGAGCATGGTGTAGGAAGGAACTGCAGATACTGGTTTAAACCGAAGATTGACACAAAAAGATGGAGTCAGAAGTATCTCGACCTGAAACGTCACCCATAGAAACATAAAAACGTAGAAAATAGGTGCAGGAGGAGGCCATTCGGCCCTTCGAGCCAGCACCGCCATTCAATATGATCACGGCTGATCATCCACAATCAGTAACCCGTGCCTGCCTTCTCCCCATATCCCTTGATTCCGCTAGCCCCTAGAGCTCTATCTAACTCTCTCTTAACTCCATCCAGTGAATCGGCCTCCACTGCCCTCTGTGGAGAGAATTCCACAAATTCACAACCCTCTGGTTGAAAAAAGTTATCTTCTCACCTCAGTTTTAAAACGGCCTCCCCTTTATTTCTTAGACTGTGTGGCCCCTGGTTCTGGATTCCCCCAACATTGGGAACATTTTCCCTGCATCTAGCTTGTCCGATCCTTTTTAGGGAAAATAACTGCAGATGCTGGTACAAATCGAAGGTACCAGTCTGAAGACGAGTTAATAATAATATGCCTTTATTGTCATTCAAAATGAATTGAACGAAAATCATTTGCCATGGATAACTAGTCTAAGAATAGTCTAAGACTAGTTGGATAATTAGTCTAAGAACACCAGGTGTGAAGAAGGGTCTCGAACCGAGACATCAGCCATTCTCTCTCTCCTAGATGCTGCCTGACCTGTCCAGTCCTTTTTATAATTTTACACGTCTCTATTAGATCCCCTCTCATCCTTCTAATCTCCAGTGAACCCATTCCTTCCCTCCGGAGATGCTGCCCGTCCCGCTCCAGTTACTCCAGCGATTTGATGTCTACCTTCGGGGGGTTTACAATAGACAATAGGTGCAGGAGGAGGCCATTCGGCCCTTCGAGCCAGCACCGCCATTCAATGTGATCATGGCTGATCATTCTCAATCAGTACCCCGTTCCTGCCTTCTCCCCATACCCCCTGACTCTGCTATCCTTAAGAGCTCTATCTAGCTCTCTCTTGAATGCATTCAGAGAATTGGCCTCCACTGCCTTCTGAGGCAGAGAGTTCCACAGATTAACAACTCTCTGACTGAAAAAGTTTTTCCTCATCTCCGTTCTAAATGGCCTACCCCTTATTCTTAAACTGTGTGGCCCCTGGTTCTGGACTCCCCCATCATTGGGAACATGTTTCCTGCCTCTAACGTGTCCAACCCCTTAATAATCTTATACGTTTCGATAAGATCCCCTCTCATCCTTCTAAATTCCAGTGTATACAAGCCTAGTCGCTCCAGTCTTTCAACATACGACAGTCCCGCCATCCCGGGAATTAACCTAGTAAACCTACGCTGCACGCCCTCAATAGCAAGAATATCCTTC
>NC_135964.1:52644632-52657132 GCF_053455715.1 Rhinoraja longicauda | reverse complement strand
CACACACACACACAGATACACACACACACACACACGCACCCACACACACACACACACACGCACAGATACACACACACACACATATACCCTGGTTAGACCCTGGACCAACAAGGAATGGCAGACCTGGGTGGTCACGGTGGTGCAGCGGTAGAATTGCTGCCTTACAGCGCTTACAGCGCCAGAGACTCTGGTTCGATCCCGACCATGGGACGCCGTCTGTACGGAGTTTGCACGTTCTCCCCGTGACCCGCGTGGGTTTTCACCGAGATCTTTGGTTTCCTCCCACACACCAAAGACGTGCATGTATCTGTAGGTTAATTGGCCTGGTGTGTGTGTAAATTGTCCCCAGTGTGTGTAGGATAGTGTTAGCGTGCGGGGATCGCTGGTCGGCGCGGACCCGGTGGGCCGAAGGGCCTGTTTCCGCGCTGTATCTCTAAACTAAACGTGTCGGCAGGAACTGCAGATGTTTAATTCAGTTTACTTTAGAGATAGCACCGCGGAAACAGGCCCTTCGGCCCAGCGAGTCTGCGCCGACCAGCGATCCCCGCACACTGACACTATCCTACACCCACTAGGGACAATTTACACCAAGCCCAATTAACCTACAAACCTGCACGTCTTTGGAGTGTGGGAGGAGACCGGAGATCTCGGAGAAAACCCACGCAGGTCACGGGGAGAACGTACAAACTCCGTACAGACGGCGCCCGTAGTCGGGATGGAACCCGGGTCTCCGGCGCTGCCTGTGAGGCAGCAACTCTACCGCCGCGCCACCGTGCCGACCCTCACAACCAGATGTGTGGGAAGGAAGTGCAGGTGCTGGTTTACACCAAAGGTGGACCCACAAAATGCTGGAGTAACTCAGTGGGACAGGCAGCATCTCTGGAGAGAAGGAACGGGTGACGCTTGGGGTCAGAACTCTTCTTCAGTCTGGAGAACCTTCCTGAAATGTCAGACTAGTCATGTTCTCCTGAGATGCTGCCTGACCCATTGAGCTACAAGGAACTTATTCACAAAATGCTGGAGTAACTCAGCAGGTCAGGCAGCATCTCGGGAGAGAAGTTGCCTGTTCCTGCTGAGTTACTCCAGCATTTTGTGAATAAATAAATACCTTCGATTTGTACCAGCATCTGCAGTTATTTTCTTATACTATTTGAGCTACAAGGAACTGCAGGCTTTCTTTGTTACCGATTTGTCTTGCAGACTAACCTCATGGCAATCCTGCACCTGCACTCCCCAAGTCCCTTCGCACCTACGATTTCTGGATTCTCTCCCCGTTTAGCAAATAGTCCACGCCTTTATTCCTACGGCCGAACTGCCCGACCCCACACTTTGCTGCACTCCATTCCACCTACCACTTCTCCGCCCACTCTCCCAACCTGTCCAAGTCCTTCTGCAGAGTCCCTGCCCCTCCACCTATTTCCGTATCACCCGCAAACTGGTCCAAACTGGTCAACTGATCCATTACCTGTGCTGCCCGCACCTGCGGTCCCGTTACCTGCGGTCCCGTTACCTGCGGTCCCGTTACCTGCGGTCCCGTTACCTGCGGTCCCGTTACCTGCGGTCCCGTTACCTGCGGTCCCGTTACCTGCGGTCCCGTTACCTGCGGTCCCGTTACCTGCGGTCCCGTTACCTGCGGTCCCGTTACCTGCGGTCCCGTTACCTGCGGTCCCGTTACCTGCGGTCCCGTTACCTGCGGTCCCGTTACCTGCGGTCCCGTTACCTGTGGTCCCATTACCTGAGCTCACCTGGTCTGCTACCTGTGCTGCCATTAACTGTGGTCCCGTTACCTGAGGTCACCCGGCCCATTACCTAAGCCGCCTTTACCTGTGCTGCCGCTACCTGTGGTCGCCTGGTCTGCTACCTCAGCTCACCTGGTCAATAAGCTGAGCTGCCCTTACCTGAGTACACCTGGCCAATTACCTGAGCTCACCTGGTGTGCTACCTGAGCTCACCTTGCCCATTACCTGAACTGCCCTTACCTGAGTACACCTGGTGTGCTACCTGGGCTCACCGTGCCCACTACCTGAGCTGTCCTTAGCTGAGCTCACCTTGCCCATTACCTGTTCACCTGGTGTGCTACCTGAGCTCACCTAGCCCATTACCTGAGCTGTCCTTACCTGAGCTCACCTAGCCCATTACCTGAGCTCACCTGGTGTGTTATCTGAGCTGGCCTTACCTGAGTTCACCTGGTGTGCGACCTGAGCTCCCCTTGCCCATTACCTGAGTTCACCTGGTGTGCTACCTGGGCTCACCTTGCCCATTACCTGAGCTGTCCTCACCTGGGCTCACCATGCCCACTACCTGAGCTCACCTGGTGTGCTACCTGGGCTCACCTTGCCCACTACCTGAGCTGGCCTCACCTGTGCTCGCTGGGGGCTGAGATCAAGGCCAGGTTCTCCTGGCTGTCCTGTAACATGGGGAGCAGCTGGTCCTGTGGTGATGGGGTGAGGGTGGCGGTGGACTGGTGGCTGTAGGACACGGCGGCAGGTGACGAGGCGGCCCCACGAAGGGGTGGTGTAGGACCCCTCTCCTCCTCCTCCTCATCCTCCTCCTCATCCTCCTCCTCCTCCTCCTCCTCCTCTGACTCCACCTGCTGCAGGTACATCCTGGCCGGAGGTACCGGGCACATCCCGTCTCGCTGGTAACTGCTGGGGAAACACACCAGGGGGAACCAATGGCAATGTCCCCAATGTTGGGGGAGTCCAGAACCAGGGGCCACAGTTTAAGAATAAGGGGTCGGCCATTTAGAACGGAGATGAGGAAGAACTTTTTCAGTCAGAGAGTTGTGAATCTGTGGAATTCTCTGCCTCAGAAGGCAGTGGAGGCCAATTCTCTGAATGCATTCAAGAGAGAGCTGGATAGAGCTCTTAAGGATAGTGGAGTCAGGGGGTATGGGGAGAAGGCAGGAACGGGGTACTGATTGAGAATGATCAGCCATGATCACATTGAATGGCGGTGCTGGCTCGAAGGGCCGAATGGCCTCCTCCTGCACCTATTGTCTATTGACACAAAAGTGCTGGAATAAATGAGGAAAGATTGGAAAGACTGGGCTTGTATTCACTGGAGTTTAGAAGGATGAGAGGGGATCTTATAGAGACGTATAGAATTATAAAAGGACCGGACAAGCCAGATGCAGGGAAAATGTTCCCAATGTTGGGGGAGTCCAGAACCAGGGGCCACACAGTCTAAGAATAAAGAGGAGGCCATTTAAAACTGAGGTGAGAAAAAAACTTTTTCACCCAGAGATTTGTGAATTTGTGGAATTCTCTGCCACAGAGGGCAGTGGAGGCCGATTCACTGGATGGATTTAAGAGAGAGTTAGATAGAACTCTTAAGACTAGCGGAATCAAGGGATATGGGGAGAAGGCAGGCACGGGTTACTGATTGAGAATGATCAGCCATGATCACAATGAATGGAGGTGCTGGCTCGAAGGGCCGAATGACCTCCTCCTGCACCTATTTTCTATGTTATCTATTTATGTTAATCCGGCAGGCCATTCGGCCCACCGCGACCATCAAAAACCTTCCCCACCTTCCCAGCACGGATGGTGGATCCCCACCTGTTCAGGTACATGTCAACACACATGAACATGCGTGGGGGTTTCTGCATCTCCCCCAACCCTGCACACAGGGAGTCCCGCATCCCACCTATGGCCCTTGTTCAGTATTAGGCCCGGATGGTGCTGTAGGCCTGGACACTGTAGGCCCATACACTGTAGGCCCGGACACTGTAGGCCTGGACACTGTAGGCCCATACACTGTAGGCCCATACACTGCAGGCCCGGACACTGTAGGCCCGGACACTGTAGGCCCGGACACAGTAGGCCTGGACACTGTAGGCCCATACACTGTAGGCCCGGACACTGTAGGCCTGGACACTGTAGGCCCATACACTGTAGGCCCGGACACTGTAGGGCCGGACACTGTAGGCCCGGACACTGTAGGCCCAGACACTGTAGGCCCGGACAGTGTAGGCCTGGACAGTGTAGGCCTGGACACTGTAGGCCCGGACAGTGTAGGTCCAGACACTGTAGGCACGGATGCTGTAGGCCCGGACGCTGTAGGCCCGGACACTGTAGGCCCGGACGCTGTAGGCCTGGACACTGTAGGACTGGGGGCAACTGTAAACGACACTGTAGGCCCGGGCGCCGCCTAACGGAGGTTGCGTAGCAACCCGCCTCCCGGCCAGGGCGGCCGCCATTGGTGGAGCGAGAGCACGTGGTCGCTGGCTGGGTGAGGTCACGTCGGGTGGGGGCGGAGGTGACGTCACCCTTTGTCCCTTATTTGGGAGTGAGGGAGTTGGCAACCCCCTAGTTGGAGGGGAGCACCCTAGGGTGCCGATGAGGGGGCTGAGGGGGCTGACCTGTCGTCTGCAGCGAAGCCGTACTCCTCGGGGTTGCTGGTGTTGGGGGGTGGGTGCAGCGGAGGAGGGGGCAGCAGATCGGCCCAGTTCATGCCGCCCGGCACGGACATCTTTGGCGTCCGCAGGTTCTTCTTGTGGCCCTGGCTCCCTGGACAAAGAGAAGAGTTAGACATCAGAGTGGATAGTAGGAAAGTAACTGCAGGTGCTGGTACAGAGTGCTGGAGTAACTCAGCGGGTCAGGCAGCATCTGTGGCGAGAAGGAATGGGTGATGGTTGAGTTGAGTAGGGTTGGGTTGGGTTGAGTTGGGTTGGGTTGAGTTGGTTTGAGTTGGGTTTGTTTGAGTTGGGTTGGGTTGAGTTGTGTTGGGTTGGGTGACGTTTCACAGAGTGCTGGAGTAACTCAGCGGGACAGGCAGCATCTGTGGAGAACATGGATAGGTGACGTTTCACAGAGTGCTGGAGTAACTCAGCGGGTCAGGCAGCATCTGTGGAGAGAAGGAATGGGTGACGTTTCGGGTCGAGACCCTTCTTCAGACCGATGTTAGGGGGGTGGGCGAGACAAAGGAAGGATATAGATGCTGTCTGACCCGCTGAGTTACTCCAGCTTTTTTTGTGTCCATCTTTGGTTTAAACCATCCTGTGCAGTTCCTTCCCACACCCCATCACAAGGGGGCATTGAAGGGTTTATGGCCAAGCTCACGTACGATACGAAAATAGGTGGAGGGGCAGGTGGTGTAGAGAAAGCTGTAGGACTTGGCCAGTTTGGGAGAGTGGTCAGAGACGTGGCGGATGGAATATAGTGTGCAGCAAAGTGTGGAGACGTGCATTTTGGTCGTAGGAATAAAGGACACAGAGTGTTTTCAAAATGGGGAGAGAACCCAGGAATCGGAGGTGCTGCAAAGGGACTTGGGGAGTGCAGGACTTCCAAACAGTTAGTCCGCAAGTCGACACAGTAGTGAAGAAAGCAAACTCAACGCTAGCATTTATTTGGAGAGGGCTTGTACACAAAAACAGGGGCGTAATGCTGAGGATCCACAAGGCGCTGGTTAGGCCACATTTGGAATATTGTGAGCAGTTTTGGGCCCCATATCTGAGGAAGGATGTGCTGGCTCTGGAGAGGGTCCAGAGAAGGTTTACATTAATGACTTGGATGAAGGGATTAAAAGTACCATTAGCAAATTTGCAGATGATACAAAGCTGGGTGGCAGTGTGAACTGTGAGGAAGATGCTATGAGGTTGCAGGGTGACTTGGACAGGTTGTGTGAGTGGGCGGATGCATGGCAGATGCAGTTTAATGTGGATAAGTGTGAGGTTATCCACTTTAGTGGTAAGAATAGGAAGGCAGAGTATTATCTGAATGGTGTCAAGTTAGGAAAAGGGGACGTACAACGAGATCTGGGTGTCCTAGTGCATCAGTCACTGAAAGGAAGCATGCAGGTATAGCAGGGGGAGTCCAGAACAAGGGGCCACAGTTTAAGAATAAGGGGTAGGCCATTTAGAACGAAGATGAGGAAAAAAAATTCAGTCAGTGAGTTGTGAATCTGTGGAACTCTCTGCCGCAGAAGGCAGTGGAGGCCAATTCTCTGAATGCATTCAAGAGAGAGCTAGATAGAGCTCTTAAGGATAGCGGAGTCAGGGGGTATGGGGAGAAGGCAGGAACGGGGTACTGATTGAGAATGATCAGCCATGATCACATTGAATGGCGGTGCTGGCTCGAAGGGCCGAATGGCCTCCTCCTGCACCTATTGTCTATTGTCTATTGTTTACGAGAACGATCCCAGGAATGAGTGGGTTAACCTATGATGAGCGTTTGTGGGCACTGGGCCTGTACTCGCTGGAGTTTAGAAGGATGAGGGGGGACCTCATTGAAACGTACAGAATAGTGAGCGGCCTGGATAGAGTGGATGTGGAGAGGATGTTTCCACTAGTGGGAGAGTCTAGGACCAGAGGGCACAGCGGTGAATCTGTGGGATTCTTTGCCACAGACGGCTGTGGTAATGAATTCCACGTCTACGCTAGTTCCACCAGTCCGCTTTTGGCCAATCTCCCTTGAAAACCTTTCCTATCCATGTACCAGTTCAAATGTCTTTTAACTGTTGTTATTCATGTTCGTATTCCTTTAGGAAGGAGATGAGGAGGAATTTCTTCAGTCAGAGGGCAGTGAATCTGCAGAATTCATTGCCACAGAGAACAAGTCAGTGGATATTGTTGAGGCAGAGATAGAGATTCTTGATTAAGATTTAGATTTTAGAGATACAGCGCGGAAACAGGCCCTTCGGCCCACCGGGTCCGCGCCGACCAGCGATCCCCGCACACTAACACTATCCTACACCCACTAGGGACAATTTTTACATTTGCCCAGCCAATTAACCTACAAACCTGCACGTCTTTGGAGTGTGGGAAGAAACCGAAGATCTCGGAGAAAACCCAGGCAGGTCACGGGGAGAACGTACAAACTCAGTACAGACGGCGCCCGTAGTCAGGATCGAACCTGAGTCTCCGGCGCTGCATTCGCTGTAAGGTGGCAACTCTACCGCTGTGCTTAAGGCAGAGATAGATAGATTCTTGATTAGTGCGGGTGTCAGGGGTTATGGGGGAGAAGGCAGGAGAATGGGGTTAGGAGGGAGAGATAGATCAGCCGTGATTGAGTGGTGGAGTAGACTCGATGGGCCGAATGGCCTAATTCCGCTCGTATGGGTGTGTGATCGGCATTACTGACCAGAGGTGTTGCTGCCTCGATCCGAGCTGTTGTAAGAGCCTCCAGTGCCGTGGTCACTGGACTGGTTGTAAGGGATGGTGGGATTGCTGCCCGTCTCAGCAAGACGATAATCTGTGGACAAAGGCGGACGATCAACATCAGGTAGTATAAGAAAATAACTGCAGATGCTGGTACAAATCGAAGGTATTTATTCACAAAATGCTGGAGTAACTCAGCGGGTCAGGCAGCATCTCAGGAGAGAAGGAATGGGTGACGTTTCGGGTCGAGACCCTTCTTCAGACTGATGTCAGGGGGGCGGGACAAAGGAAGGATATAGGTGGAGACAGGAAGATAGAGGGAGAACTGGGAAGGAGGAGGGGAAGAGAGGGACAGAGGAACTATCTAAAGTTGGAGAAGTCAATGTTCATACCACCGGGCTGTAGGCTGCCCAAGCAAAATATGAGGTGCTGTTCCTCCAATTTGCGGTGGGCCTCACTATGGCACTGGAGGAGGCCCATGACAGAAAGGTCAGACTGGGAGTGGGAGGGGGAGTTGAAGTGCTCAGCCACTGGGAGATCAGGTTGGTTAACGTGGTTAAGGGGTTGGAGAGGCTAGATGCAGGAAGATTGTTCCCGATGTTGGGGAAGTCCAGAACCAGGGGTCACAGTTTAAGGATAAGGGGAAAGTCTTTTAGGACCGAGATGAGAAAACATTTCTTCACACAGAGAGTGGTGAGTCTGTGGAATTCTCTGCCGCAGGTGTTGAGCGAAGCGATCGCCGAGCCTGCGTTTGGTTTCGCCGATGTAAATAAGTTGACATCTGGAGCAGCGGATACAATAGATGAGGTTGGAGGAGGTGCAGGTGAACCTCTGTCTCACCTGGAAAGACTGTTTGGGTCCTTGGATGGAGTCGAGGGGGGAGGTAAAGGGACAGGTGTTGCATCTCGTGCGGTTGCAGGGGAAAGTGCCCGGGGTTAGGGTGGTTTGGGTAGGAAGGGACGAGTGGACCAGGGAGTTACGGAGGGAACGGTCTCTGCGGAACGCAGAGAGGGGAGGGGATGGGAAGATGTGGCCAGTGGTGGGGTCCCGTTGTAGGTGACGGAAATGTTGGCGGATGATTTGTTGGACGGAAATGTTGGAGGAACAGCACCTCATATTTCGCCTGGGCAGCTTGCAGCCGGGCGGTATGAACATTGACTTCTCCAACTTTAGATAGTTCCTCTGTCCCTCTCTTCCCATCCCCCTTCCCAGATCTCCCTCTATCTTCCTGCCTCCACCTATATCCTTCCTTTGTCCCACCCCCCTGACATCAGTCTGAAGAAGGGTCTCGACCCGAAACGTCACCCATTCCTTCTCTCCTGAGATGCTGCCTGACCCGCTGAGTTACTCCAGCATTTTGTGAATAAATACCTAGGATCAACATCAGGTCATTTATTCTGCCAAGACCAGAACACAACAAACAGGGACTTAATGATGAGCTTTACCGATCAGCCAAAACATTATGACCACTGACAGGTGAAGGGAATAACATTGATTATCTTCTTACAATGGCACCTGTCAAGGGGTGGGATATATTAGGCAGCAAGTGAACAGTCAGTTCTTGAAGTTGACGTGTTGGATGCAGGAGAAATGGGCAGGAGTAAAGACCTGAGCGGCTTTGACAAGGGCCAAATTGTTCATAAGTTCTCCCTCCCATTGACTCCATCTACACCTCACGCTGCCTCGGCAAGGCCAGCAGCATCATCAAGGACCAGTCTCACCCCGGCCACTCCCTCTTCTCCCCTCTCCCATCGGGCAAGAGGTACAGAAGTGTGGAAACGCACAGCTCCAGATTCAGGGGCAGTTCCTTCCCGGCTGTTATCAGGCAACTGAACCATCGCACCACAACCAGAGAGCTCTTAAAGATAGCGGAGTCAACAGACAATAGGTGCAGGAGGAGGCCATTCGGCCCTTCGAGCCAGCACCACCATTCAACGTGATCATGGCTGATCATTCTCAATCAGTACCCCGTTCCTGCCTTCTCCCCATAACCCCTGACTCTGCTATCTTAAGAGCTCTATCTAGCTCTCTCTTGAATGCATTCAGAGAATTGGCCTCCACTGCCTTCTGAGGCAGGGAATTCCACTGATTTACAACTCTCTGACTGAAAAAGTTTTTCCTCATCTCCGTTCTAAATGGCTGACCCCTTATTCTTAAACTGTGGCCCCTGGTTCTGGACTCCCCCAACATTGGGAACATGTTTCCTGCCTGTACGGAGATTGTACGTTCTCCCCGTGACCTGCGTGGGTTTTCTCCGAGATCTTCGGTTTCCTCCCACACTCCAAAGACGTACAGGTATGTAGGTTAATTGGCTGGGTAAATGTAAAAATTGTCCCTAGTGGGTGTAGGATAGTGTTAATGTACGGGGATCGCTGGGCGGCACGGACTTGGTGGGCCGAAGGGCCTGTTTCCGCGCTGTATATATATGATATATATATGAACGTGTCCAACCCCTTAATAATCTTATACGTTTCGATAAGATCCCCTCTCATCCTTCTAAATTCCAGTGTATACAAGCTTGCAATATAATGTGGATAAATGTGGATAAATGTGAGGTTATCCACTTTGGCGGCAAGAACAGGAAAGCAGAGTATTACCTGAATGGTGGCCGATTAGGAGAAGGGGAGATGCAACGTGACCTGCGTGTCATGGTGCACCAGTCATTGAAAGCAAGCGTGCAGGTGCAGCAGGCAGTGAAGAAAGCGAATGGTATGTTAGCATTCATAACAAAAGGATTTGAGTATAGGAGCAGGGAGGTTCTGCTGCAGTTGTACAGGGCATTGGTGAGATCGCACCTGGAGTATTGTGTGCAGTTTTTGTCTCCTAATCTGAGGAAAGACATTCTTGCCTTAGATGGAGTACAGAGAAGGTTCACCAGATTGATCCCTGGGATGGCAGGACTTGCATATGAAGAAAGACTGGATAGACTCGGCTTGTACTCGCTGGAATTTAGAAGACTGAGGGGGGATCTTATTGAAACATAAAATTCTTAAGGGGTTGGAGAGGCTAGATGCAGGAAGATTGTTCCCGATGTTGGGGAAGTCCAGAACCAGGGGTCACAGCTTAAGGATAAGGGGGAAGTCTTTTAGGACCGAGATGAGAAAACATTTCTTCACACAGAGAGTGGTGAATCTGTGGAATTCTCTGCCACAGAAGGTAGTTGAGGCCAGTTCATTGGCTATATTTAAGAGGGAGTTAGATGTGGCCCTTGTGGCTAAAGGGATCAGGGGTATGGAGAGAAGGCAGGTACAGGTTACTGAGCTGGATGATCAGCCATGATCATATTGAATGGCGGTGCGTACAGGCTCGAAGGGCCGAATGGCCTACTCCTGCACCTATTTTCTATGTTTCTATGTTTCTACGTAAATTTCTTAAGGGATTGGACAGGCTAGATGTTCAGGAAAAATGTTCCCCATGTTGGGGGGGAATCCAGAACCAAGGGTCACGGATTAAGAATAAAGGGGTCGGCCATTTAGGACTGTGATGAGGAAAAACCTTTTTCACCCAGAGAGTTGTGAATCTGTGGAATTCTCTGCCACAGAGGGCAGTGGAGGCCGATTCACTGGATGGATTTAAAAGAGAGTTAGATAGAGCTCTAGGGGCTAGCGGAATCAAGGGATATGGGGAGAAGGCAGGCACGGGTTACTGATTGTGGACGATCAGCCACGATCACGTCGAATGGCGGAGCTGGCTCGAAGGGCCGAATGGCCTCCTCCTATTGTCTGTTGTCTGGTGTAAGACCCTTGGTGAGGTCCCTCCCCTGGTCCCCCCGCCCCACTCTTCCTTACCCTTGTTGAGTTTGTTCTGCTCCATGATGTTGTAGGTCATGGGTGACATCTCCTGCTTGGTTTGCAATGCCTGCTTCCAGTGCTTGTCGTTGAGGTCCAGGCCGCTGGTGTTCATGTTGTTGCCCAGGGTGGTCTGGATCAGCTGGGTGGTGGCGTAGGGGGTGGGCTGCTGTTGCCCCCCCCCCACCCTGGTTCCCGCCATCGGCCCTCCTTCATGTTGGGGCTGTTGAAGGTCTTCATCTCGTTGATCTTGTTGCTGAGGTCCACGTTCCCGTAGACCTCCGTCTCCGCAGCAGCAGGTTGGTCTGCTTGTTCTCCAGCTGATTGTTGTAGTTGGCGATGCAGTCGGCTGGGGCCCGGGCGGCGGAGACGGAGAGAGAGAGGGGGAGAGAGAGAGGGAGAGAGGAGAGAGGGAGAGAGAGGGGGAGAGAGAGAGAGAGAGAGAGAGAGAGAAGAGAGAGAGAGAGAGAGAGAGAGAGAGAGGGGGAGAGGGGGAGAGGGGGAGAGAGGGTGAGAGGGAGAGAGAGAGAGAGAGAGAGAGAGAGGGTGAGAGAGGGAGAGAGGGTGAGAGGGAGAGAGAGAGAGAGAGGGTGAGAGTGGGGAGAGAGGGGGAGAGAGAGGGAGAGAGTGGGGAGAGAGGGGGAGAGAGGGGGAGAGAGAGGGGGAGAGAGAGGGGGAGAGAGAAGGAGAGAGAGAGAGAGAGAGAGAGAGAGAGAGAGAGAGAGAGAGAGAGAGAGAGAGAGAGAGAGAGAGAGAGAGAGAGAGAGAGAGAGAGAGAGAGAGAGAGAGAGAGAGAGAGGGAGAGAGAGAGGGGAGAGAGAGAGGGGAGAGAGAGAGAGGGAGAGAGGGAGGAGAGGGAGAGAGAGAGAGGGAGGGAGAGGGAGAGGGGGAGAGGGGGAGAGGGGAGAGAGAGGGGGAGAGGGAGAGAGAGAGAGAGGGAGAGAGAGAGAGAGGGGAGAGAGAGAGAGAGAGAGAGAGAGAGACGTCACGGCGAAATTCAAAAACCCGCCACAGTGCCGAGCGATATGACGAGGAGACACAGACCAAAACACATCACGAAAACACCACGAAGATGTGCGTCGGAATAAACTGCAGATGCCGGTTAAAAGCGAAGGTAGACACAGAGTGCTGGAGTAACTCAGCGGGTCAGGCAGCATTTCTGAGAGAAGGAACGAGCGACAATAGACAATAGGTGCAGGAGGAGGCCATTCGGCCCTTCAGAGCCTGTACGCACCGCCATTCAATGTGATCATGGCTGATCATTCTCAATCAGTACCCCGTTCCTGCCTTATCCCCATACCCCCTGACTCCGCTATCCTTAAGAGCTCTATCTAGCTCTCTCTTGAAATGCATTCAGAGAATTGGCCTCCACTGCCTTCTGAGGCTGAGAATTCCACAGATTCACAACTCTCTGACTGAAAAAGTTTTTCCTCATCTCCGTTCTAAATGGCCTGACCCCTTATTCTTAAACTGTGCCCCTGGTTCTGGACTCCCCAACATTGGGAACATGTTCCTGCCTCTAACGTGTCCAACCCCTTAATAATCTTATACATTTCGATAAGATCTCCTCTCATCCTTCTAATTCCAGTGTATACCAAGCCTAGTCGCCCCAG
>NC_135964.1:52612685-52644132 GCF_053455715.1 Rhinoraja longicauda | reverse complement strand
CCAACATCGGGAACAATCTTCCTGCATCTAGCCTCTCCAACCCCTTAAGAATTTTGTAAGTTTCTATAACATCCCCCCCTCAATCTTCTAAATTCCAGCGAGTACAAGCCGAGTCTATCCAGTCTTTCTTCATATGAAAGTCCTGCCATCCCAGGGATCAATCTGGTGAACCTTCTCTGTACTCCCTCTATGGCAAGAATGTCTTTCCTCAGATTCGGAGACCAAAACTGTACAGCCCCTGTTCCGCAGAGACCGTTCCCTCCGTAACTCCCTGGTCCACTCGTCCCTTCCTACCCAAACCACCCCATCCCCGGGCACTTCCCTCTGCAACCGCACGAGATGCAACACCTGTCCCTTTACCTCCCCCCTCAACTCCATCCAAGGACCCAAACAGTCTTTCCAGGTGAGACAGAGGTTCACCTGCACCTCCTCCAACCTCATCTATTGCATCCGCTGTTCCATTAGAAATCTCCATTGACTTAGAAACATAGGAACATAGAAACATAGAAAATAGGTGCAGGAGGAGGCCATTTGGCCCTTCGAGCCAGCACCGCCATTCATTGTGATCATGGCTGATCATCCACAATCAGTAACCCGTGCCTGCCTTCTCCCCATATCCCTTGATTCCACTAGCCCCTAGAGCTCTATCTAACTCTCTTTTAAATCCATCCAGTGAATCGGCCTCCACTGCCCTGTCTGGCAGAGAATTCCACAAATTCACAACTCTCTGGGTAAAAAAGTTTTTTTCTCACCTCAGTTTTAAATGGCCTCCCCTTTATTCTTAGACTGTGTGGCCCCTGGTTCTGGACTCCCCCAACATTGGGAACATGTTTCCTGCATCTAGCTTGTCCAGTCCTTTTATAATTTTATATGTCTCTATAAGATCCCCTCTCATCCTTCTAAACCCCAGTGAATACAAGCCCAGTCTTTCCAATCTTTCCTCATATGACAGTCCCGCCATCCCGGGGATTAACCTGGTGAATCTACGCTGCACTGCCTCAATGGCAAGGAAGTCCTTTCTCAAATTAGGAGACCAAAACTGCACACAATACCCCAGGTGTGGTCACACCAGGGCCCTGTACAACTGCAGAAGGACCTCTTTGCTCCATGGCCCCCATTGGAGATACCATTGACTAGGCCCCCATTAGAGATACCCATTGACTTGGCCCCCATTAGAGATACCCATTGACTTGGCCCTTGGCCTCCATTAGAGATACCCATTGACTTGGCCCTTGGCCTCCATTAGAGATACCCATTGACTTGGCCCCCATTAGAGATACTCATTGACTAGGCCTCCATTAGAGATACCCATTGACTTGGCCCTTGGCCTCCATAAAGACTCTGGACTCTCTTGACCAACAGAAGAGTCACTACTTACCGTCCAGTGGATCTGGATGGAGGAGGATGAGTGGATGATGGGACTGTGAAGGTGGACCACGACCTCTCCCAGCTCCCGCTGGACCTGTCTGTGCTCCACTCCTGGCCCAGTCAGAGGCACATCTGCAGCAAGGAAACAAACAGATGTTCACCACCAGTCCGACCACTCCCAGGGCTGGGGGACAGATGTCAAGGGGCTGCTGGTCCAGTTTTGGCCGCACTTTAGCCCCTCGCTCCTGACCTTTGGTCAGCCGGTACGGAGAGGGGAGGCTGGGAGGGGTGAAGGTGGGGAGGGGGGGGGGAGGGGGGATGGTGGGGAGGGGGGAAGAGGGGTCTCACTGTCAGTGTGCTCCTGGGCCTGGCCAATCCTTTTTCCACTCGTCACTTTAGTTTCATGTTTCACGTATCTTGTTGTGTTGTATCTGAAGTTATGTACCAGCCCGCGCCTGGAAAGCCCTACCAGGAACCACACATCACGGTGAAGGGGCAGAACCTACAGGCAGTCGACAGCTTTACGTATCTGGGTAGTACACTCTCGCGAGTGGGGAACATTGACGCTGAGGTCAACAACAGGATTGCCAAGGCCAGCGCTGCCTTTGGGCGACTCCGTGGGAATGTTTGGGAGCGGAGAGGACTCGGCCTCACCACCAAGCTGAAGGTCTACCGTGCAGTGGGACTCACCACTCTTCTCTATGCCAATGAGACCTGGACTGTCTACAGCAGACATGCCAAACAGCTCAACCACTTTCACTTCAGCTGCCTACGCAGGCTCCTTCACATCAGGCGGCAGGACAAAATTCCCGACACAGAGGTCTTGGAACGGACCGGAATCCCCAGCGTCCACACGAGGTACATGAAACATGAGACTAAAGTGTCGAGCGGGAAGGATCGGGGGGATGTGCAGAGATTGAGGGGAGGGAGTCAGTCTCAGTCTACCCCCAAAGATACTAGAGGAACGAGAGGGACCACCCCGTTGAAATCGTCCACACTGACGTGTAGTACGCAAAGGAGCGTAACGTCCGCCATTTTAGTAAGCAAAACCCGCCATTCGTTCTGCCTCTCGCGGTGTAATCAGTGTTGTGGGGGAACAGTACGCGTGATGATATCGTAATTATGCAGAATATATCTCATCGATCAATTCACAGATTTTTGTTATTTTCCTTTTAAAATGTTTCTGCAAGTTTCTGACGACTAAAATGGCGGCGTGACACGCTACGGTTTTTTTTACAGTCGAGTGGTCTATCTTGTTCCTCTAGTATCTTTGGTTTTCCCCCCTCGACAGAAGGGCCGAATGGCCTCCTCCTGCACCTATTGTCTATTGTCTATTGCCTATTGTCCATTATCTATTGCCTATTTCTGTTGTCTGTCGTCTGTTGTTTATTGTCTATCGTCTATTGTCTAACTCATCAAACTCATCGATCGGGGGGAGGAGTTGTCCAGTTTGATAGCCACAGCGAAGAAGGATCTCCTGTGGCGTTCTGTGCTGCATCTTGGTGGGACCAGTCTGTAGCTGAAGGTGCTCCTCAGGTTGACCAGTGTGTCATGGAGGGGGGGAGCTGTATTGTCCAGGATGCTCCACAGTTTGAGGAGCATCCTCCCCATCCAAGACCACCTCCCCTCCAAGACCATCTCCCCTCCAAGACCATCTCCCCTCCAAGACCACCTCCCCTCCAAGACCATCTCCCCTCCAAGACCATCTCCCCTCCAAGACCACCCCCCCTCCAAGACCACCCCCCCTCCAAGACCACCCCCCCTCCAAGACCACCCCCCCTCCAAGCCCACATCCCCTCCAAGACCACCTCCCCTCCAAGACCACCCTCCCGTGTAAATCCCACCCCATCCCAACCCCCAGGACGGAGCCAGCGTTCCCGATGAGCTTGTTACTATCGATGAGTTTGATGAGTTAGACAATAGACAATAGGTGGAGGAGGAGGCCATTCGGCCCTTCGAGCCAGCACCGCCATTCAATGTGATCATGGCTGATCATTCTCAATCTCCCGTTCCTGCCTTCTCCCCATACCCCCTGACTCCGCTATCCTTAAGAGCTCTATCTAGCTCTCTCTTGAATGCATTCAGAGTATTGGCCTCCACTGCCTTCTGAGGCAGAGAATTCCACAGATTCACAACTCTCTGACTGAAAAGGTTTTTCCTCATCTCCGTTCCAAATGGCCGACCCCTTATTCTTAAACTGTGGCCCCTGGTTCTGGACTCCCCCAACATTGGGAACATGTTTCCTGCCTCTAACGTGTCCAACCCCTTAGTAATCTTATATGTTTCGATAAGATCCCCTCTCATCCTTCTAAATTCCAGTGTATACAAGCCTAGTCGCTCCAGCCTTTCAACATATGACAGTCCCGCCATTCCGGGAATTAACCTGGTGAACCTTCGCTGCACGCCCTCAATAGCAAGAATATCCTTCCTCAAATTTGGAGACCAAAACTGCACACAGTACTCCAGGTGCGGTCTCACTAGGGCCCTGTACAACTGCAGAAGGACCTCTTTGCTCCTATACTCAACTCCTCTTGTTGTGAAGGCCAACATTCCATTGGCTTTCTTCACTGCCTGCTGTACCTGCATGCTTCCTTTCAGTGGCGATCGACGAGTTTGGCGAGTCGGTTGGTTATCGTCCAGCACCGCGCCCGGGCATCGCCTTACCTTGGGTCTTGACGGGGTCGGAGATCGGGCTGGGGGTCGCTGATGCCGTAAGCGTTGACAGCGCGGACGAGGAAGAGGTACACGGCATTCGGTCGCAGGCCCCGCACGGAGTAGGCCTCAGTCCTCACCCTCTCCGCCACTGTCTGCCAGCTGCTGCCCCCCGCGTGGCTGCAATAGGCGGCAGGAACACGGACACCAAGTCAGATAACGCCAGACCAAGGGCACGCATGGCCCAAACCTCTCCTGCATTGGTGCAGCACCCTCCCCTCCCCCCCTCCCTGCCCCTCTCCACTCCATCCCCCCTGCCCTCCCCCTTCCTCCCCTCAACACTCCTCCTCTTCCCCCCACTCCCCCCTCCCTGCCTCTCCCCCCTTTCCCCGCACCCTATTCTCCCCTCCCTCTCTCCTCCACCTCCTTACCTCCCTCCTCCCCCCATTCCCCCCCTCCCCGTTCCCCCCTCCCTTCCCCCCCTCTCCCCTCCCCCATTCCCCCCTCCCCGTTCCCCCCTCCCTTCCCCACCTCTCCCCTCCCCCGTTCCCCCCTCCCCTTCCCCTCTTCTTCCCTCCCTCCTCCCTTCCCCTCCCCCTCCCTTCACCCCACTCCATCCCCCTCAACCCACCATCTCTTCCCCCCCCACTCGCTGCCCCTCTCCTCTCTCCTCCGCCCTCCCCCACTCCATCCCCCTCAACCCCACTCCCCCTCCTCCCCCCCCTCCCTCCCTCCCTCCCTCCACCCTCCCTCCCTCCCTCCACCCTCCCTCCCTCCCTCCACCCTCCCTCCCTCCCTCCCTCCACCCTCCCTCCCTCCCTCCCTCCACCCTCCCTCCCTCCCTCCACCCTCCCTCCCTCCCTCCACCCTCCCTCCCTCCCTCCACCCTCCCTCCCTCCCTCCACCCCTCCCTCCCTCCCTCCACCCTCCCTCCCCTCCCTCCCTCCACCCTCCCTCCCTCCCTCCCTCCACCCTCCCTCCCTAGGAGATAGATTTAAACTTTAAAATGTGAATAACTTTAAAAATATAACACCGATTTCAATGAAACCTTCCGTTAGCACCAAAGGGCCGACGGTGAGTAAGTTTGGCCTACAATAGTCGCGCTGTCGTGAACCGTTTTGTCTGTAGTTCAGGAACAAACAAACAAACAAACAAACGAGAGTGTTTGTCTATAGATTGGAGATCGTGACTTGTCTTTCCGCTGACTGGTTCGCACGCCACCAAAAAGCTTTTTACCGTTTAGTTTAGTTTAGAGATACAGCGCGGAAACAGGCCCTTCGGCCCATCAGGTCCGCGCCGCCCAGCGATCCCCGCACACTAACACTATCCAACACACACACACCAGGGACAGTTTTTACATTTACCCAGTCAATTAACCTACAAACCTGCACGTCTTTGGAATGTGGGAGGAAACCGAAGATCTCGGAGAAAACCCACGCAGGTCACGGGGAGAGCGTACAAACTCCGTACAGGCAGCGCCGTAGTCGGGATCGAACCCGAGTCTCAGGCGCTGCATTCACTGTAAGGCGGCAACTCTACCGCCGCGCCACCGTGACCACCCTTGTTGTTGGACTGTGGGCGATTTTTCATTTCACTGCACATTTATGTGTACGTGACAAATAGACTTGACTTCTACCGCCGTGACCGCGCCGTCTACCGCGGGCAGACTGACCTGAAGGCCTCGATGACGTAGGACGTGGGCGTGGCGCCCACCTTGGCGTTGTGCTTCCAGACCAAGGTCACCCCGTTCTTGGGTCACGTCCGTCACCTCGGGCTGGGACGGGATTCCGGGGATCAGGTTGGGATCGGGCAGGCGCTGGGGAGGAACCGGAACGCCAAACTCTGGGATAAAGGAGAAGGCGAGGTGAAGCGTTGGACCCCAGAGAGAGACACGCGCAGGGCAGCGCGGAAACGGGGGGTCCGTCCGTCCCCACCGCCGTGCCCGCGCCGGCCGGCAATCCCCCCCCCCCCACCGCGGCACGATCCACGCACACGAGTGACAATCGGACAATTACACCAAAGCCAATTCACCCTACAGACATAGAAACATAGAAAATAGGTGCAGGAGGAGGCCATTCGGCCCTTCGAGCCTGTACGCACCGCCATTCATTATGATCATGGCTGATCATCCAGCTCAGTATCCCGTACCTGCCTTCTCTCCATACCCCCTGATCCCTTTGGCCACAAGGGCCACATCTAACTCCCTCTTAAATATAGCCAATGAACTGGCCTCAACTACCCTCTGTGGCAGAGAATTCCACAGATTCACCACTCTCTGTGTGAAAAAAAACTTTCTCATCTCGGTCCTAAAGACTTACCCCTTAACCTTAAACTGTGACCCCTGGTTCTGGACTTCCCCAACATCGGGAACAATCTTCCCGCATCTAGCCTGTCCAACCCCTTAAGAATTTTGTAAGTTTCTATAAGATCCCCCCTCAGTCTTCTAAATTCCAGCGAGTACAAGCCGAGTCTATCCAGTCTTTCTTCATATAAAAGTCCAGCCATCCAGAGATCAATCTGGTGAACCTTCTCTGTACCTGTGGTTTAAACTGAAGGTCGACACGAAACGCTGGAGAAACTCAGGGGGACGAGCAGCATCTCTGGAGAGAAGGAACGGACGGGTGACGGTTAGAGCCAAGACCTTTCTTCGGACTGACCCGTAAACATCACCCGTTCCTTCTCTCCAGAGATGCTGCCCGTCCCGCTGAGTTACTCCAGCCGTCTTGTATTTAACCCACAACCTTGCCTGTTGCCCGTTGTCTGGCAACGAACCCATCCCACCAACAACTGCAGAACGGTCCTGACCTCCCACCCACCCCATTGGAGACTCTCGGACTGTCCTTAATTGAACCCGGTCTTCCACAAATCATTATTCCCTTTATCCTGCGTTTGGACACGGTGGAACCCCTCGATTGTAACCACGTATTGTCTTTCCACTGACTGGTAACGACTCTCGAACATTGTGCTAGTCCCAGCCTCAACTACCTCCTCCGGCAGCTCGTTCCCTACACCCACCACCCTCTGTGTGGAAACATCACCCCTCAGGATCCTATTAAACCTTTCTCCGCTGACCTTAAACCTGTGTCCTCTGGATATCTGCCTCCCCAACCGTGGGCAAAACACTCATGATACTCCAAAGAACAACTCGAGTATAAAATACTCAAAATATTGCATTTATCCGATCTATTCCACTCATGATCTTGTACACCTCTGTAAGATCACCCCTCATCCTCCTGTGCTCCATGGAATAGAGTCCCAGCCTGCTCAACCTCTCCCTGTAGGCTCAGGCCCTCGAGTCCTGGCAACATCCTCGCAAATCTTCTCCGCACGGTGGCGCGGCGGTAGAGTTGCCGCCTTACAGCGAATGCAGCCCCGAAGACCCGGGTTCAATCCCGACTACGGACGCCGTCTGTACGGAGTTTGTACGTTCTCCCCGTGACCTGTGTGGGTTTTCTCCGAGATCTTCGGTTTCCTCCCACACTCCAAAGACGTGCAGGTTTGTAGGTTAATTGACTGGGCAAATGTAAAAATTGTCCCCTAGTGTGCGTAGGATAGTGTTTGTGTGCGGGGATCGCTGGTCAGCGCGGACCAGGTGGGCCGAAGGGCCTGTTTCCTGGCTGTATCTCTAAATCTAAAATCTAAATCTAAATCTAGAGTCATAGAGCGATACAGTGTGGAAACAGGTCCTTCGGCCCAACTCGCCCACACCGGCCAACAATGTCCCAGCTACCCTAGTCCCACCTGCCCGCGTTTGGTCCATATCCCTCCAAACCCGTCCTATCCATGTACCCGTCTAACTGTTTCTCAAACGATGGGATAGTCCCTGCCTCAACTACCTCCTCTGGCAGCTCGTTCCATACACCCACCACCCTCTGTGTGGAAAGGTTACCCCTCGGATTCCTGTTAAATCTTTTCCCCTTCACCTTGAACCTGTGTGTGGGGGGAGTGTGGGAGGAAACCGAAGATCTCGGGGGGAAACCCACGCAGGTCACGTGGGGAGAACGTACAAACTCCGTACAGACGGCTCCCGTGGTCGGGATGGAACCCGGCTGTGAGGCGGCAACTCCGGCAACTCTACCGCCGCGCCATCGTGCCGCCCCTGACACTCTTGTCGACCTGTGTGGGGAGATGGAACTCGTGAGGAAGAAAGGCTCTGACCTTGGACATCAACCCATGCGTTCCAGGAAGCTTCGCCGCTCGGTGTTGACACGATGCAAGTGTAGATGCCCGAATCACCCAGCTAGAACCACAGTAACAAGGGGAAAACAGAACACGTTAGGCACCGACTTAGGCCCGGACAACATAGACACATGGAAAACAGGTGCAGGAGTAGGCCATTTGGCCCTTTCCATCTTACACATCCAAAATATCCACTGACTTGTGGCCTCCACAGCCCTCTGTGGCAATGAGTTCCACAGATTCACCACCCTCTGACTGAAGAAGTTCCTCCTCATCTCCTTCCTAAAGGACTGTCCTTTAATTCTGAGGCTGTGCCCTCTAGTCCTAGACTCTCCCACCTGTGGAAACATCCTCTCCACATCCACTCTCTCCAAGCCTTTCATGACTGTGCTTTTATACACCTCTATAAGATCTCCCCTCATCCTCCTGCGCTCCATGGAATACAGTCCCAGCCTGCTCAACCTCTCCCTGTAGCTCAGGTCCGCTATTCCTGGTAATTTCTCTTGAACGTTGCAATAGTCCCAGCCTCAACTACCTCCTCCGGCAGCTCGTTCCCTACACCCACCACCCTCTGTGTGGAAAATGTTACCCCTCAGGACCCTGTTAAATCTTTCTCCGCTGACTTTAAACCTGTGGATCTCTGACAATAGACAATAGGTGTAGGAGGAGGCCATTCGGCCCTTCGAGCCAGCACCGCCATTCAATGTGATCATGGCTGATCATTCTCAATCAGTACCCCGTTCCTGCCTTCTCCCCATACCCCCTGACTCCACTATCCTTAAGAGCTCTATCTAGCTCTCTCTTGAATGCATTCAGAGAATTGGCCTCCACTGCCTTCTGAGGCAGAGAATTCCACAGATTCACAACTCTGACTGAAAACGTTTTTCCTCATCTCCGTTCTAAATGGCCTACCCCTTATTCTAAAACTGTGGCCCCTGGTTCTGGACTCCCCCAACATTGGGAACATGTTTCCTGCCTCTAACGTGTCCAACCCCTTAATAATCTTATATGTTTCAATGAGATCCCCTCTCATCCTTCTAAGTTCCAGTGTATACAAGCCCAGTCGCTCCAGTCTTTCAACGTACGACAGTCCCGCCATGCCTTCCTTCCCTAAAGACCTTTAAATATAATTGTTGTTCCATTTTGGGCATTTAACCTATTGCCTTTTGAAACATAAACCCTGGAATCTTCTTCCACGTCCTAACTCTGGGAAAGAAGATGTTACTTCTTGCATCAGGACCCCTTTGACCTTTCATTGATGTTCTGCATTACCTGTAACATGATAGCTAGCTGTTGCCCCATTGTATCCCCTGGCAATAGTTTACAGTCACAGCATATCTCTCTGTCTCAGGCTTAATATGAATACTTCCTTCAGAATTGGTTCCATCAACAAGAGGGAGTTTTCAATCCACATAGTGGCCACATTAATGAAGAGTATTGTGTACAGTTTTGGTCACCCTTGAGAGGAATAGATCGGGTAAACGCAGAGTTGGTGAATCGAGGGCCAGAGGCCATAGGTTCAAGGTGAAGGGGAGAAGATTTAATAGGAATCCGAGGGGTAACCTTTCCACACAGAGGGTGGTGGGTGTATGGAACGAGCTGCCGGAGGAGGTAGTTGAGGCTGGGACTATCCTAACGTTTCAGAAACAGTTGGACAGGTACATGGATAGGACGGGTTTGGAGGGATATGGACCAAGCGCGGGCAGGTGGGGCTAGGGTAGCTGGGACATTGTTGGCCGGTGTGAGCGAGTTGGGCCGAAGGGCCTGTTTCCACACTGTATCATTCTATGACTCTAGGACACCCTGTCATGGGAAAGATGTTGTCTAGCTGGGAAAGGGTGTGGAGAAGATTTGTGAGGATGATGCCAGGACTCGAGGGCCTGAGCCTACAGGGAGAGGTTGAGTAGGCTGGGAGGCGGGTTGCTACGCAACCTCCGTCAGGCGGCGCCCGGGCTTCCGGGCCTACAGTGTCCGGGCCTACAGTGTCCGGGCCTACAGTGTCCAGACCTACAGCGTCCAGGCCTACAGCGTCTGGGCCTACAGCGTCCGGGCCTATAGTGTTCGGACGTACAGCATCCGGACCTACAGCGTCCGGGCCTACAGTGTCCGGGCCAACAGCGTCCGGGCCTACAGCTTCCGGGCCTACGGCGTCTGGGCCTACAGTGTCCGGGCCTATAGTGTTCGGACATACAGCGTCCGGGCCTACAGTGCCCGGGCCTACGGCATCAGGGGTCAAAGTCTCCGGGCCTATAGTGTTTGGACCTACAGCGTCCGGGCCTACAGCGTCCCGGCCTACAGCATCTGGGCCTACAGCGTCTGGGCCTACAGCGTCTGGGCCTATAGTGTTCGGACGTACAGTGTCCGGGCCTACAGCGTCCGGGCCTATAGTGTTCGGATGTACAGCGTCTGGGCCTACAGCATCTGGGCCTACAATGACCGGGCCTATAGTGTTTGGACGTACAGCGTCTGGGCCTTCAGCGACCGGGCCTATAGTGTTCAGACGTACAGCGTCTGGGCCTACAGCATCCGGCCCTAAACTGTCCAGACCTACAGCGTCCGGGTCTACAGCGTCCGGGCCTACAGCGTCCGGGCCTACAGCCTCTAGGCCTACAGCGTCTGGGCCTACAGCGTCCGGGCCTATAGTGTTCGGACATACAGTGTCCGGGCCTACAGCATCTGGGCCTATAGTGTTCGGACGTACAGTGTCCGGCCCACGGGATGTCCCGGCTAATACGGGACAGTTGGCAACCCTACCTCTCCCCTACACACACGGTGGCCAAAGACCAGCGCCCTACCTTGGCGTATCGGATCTGCAGCGTTCCCGTCTCCTGTTGCTTGATGCGTGAGTCGTGAGTGGAGACCAGGACCCCATCTTTCCGCCACAGGATGGTGGGCGTGGGCGAGCCCTTGGCGTGGCACCCAAGGGCGACGGTGCTGTCCACGGACACGGTGTGGTTGAGGGGACCCTGGCGAATGACCGGAGGGGGGCGGTCAGAAATGACTGAAAGAAGAAGAAAGGAAAAACAAACAAAGCAAACAAAAGTTTCTTCAGTGCAAGAAGGAACTGCAGACGCTGGTTTTAAACCAAAGATAGACACAAAGTGCTGGAGTAACTCAGCGGGTCAGGCAGCGTCTCTGGAGAGAAGGAATGGGGGACGTTTCAGGTCGAGACCCTTTAGTTTAGTTTAGTTCAGTTTAGTGACACAGCGCTGAAACAGGCCCTTCGGCCCACCGGGTCCGCGCCGACCAGCGATCCCCGCACACTAACACTATCCTACACCCACTAGGAACAATTTACACACACACCAAGCCAATTAACGTCTTTGGAGTGTGGGAGGAAACCGAGGATCTCGGAGAAATTCCGGGAAGAAACTCAGGTTCGATCCCGACTACCGGCGCCGTCTGTACGGAGTTTGTACGTTCTCCCCGTGACCTGCGTGGGTTTTCTCCGAGATCTTCGGTTTCCTCCCACACTCCAAAGACGTGCAGGTTTGAGGGTTAATTGACTGGGTAAATGTAAAAATTGTCCCTAGTGTGTGTAGGATAGTGTTAGTGCGCGGGGATCGCTGGGCGGCGCGGACCCGGTGGGCCGAAGGGCCTGTTTCCGCGCTGTATCTCTAAATTTAAATCTAAAACCCACGCAGGTCACGGGGAGAACGTACAAACTCCGTACAGACGGCGCCCCTAGTTGGGATGGAACCCGGGTCTCCGGCGCTGCATTCGCTGTAAGGCGGCAACTCTACCGCCGCGCCACCGTGAGCGCCCGTTCTTCACCCTAATTCAGACTGAGTTACTCCAGCTTTTTGTGTCCATCCAAAGTTTCTTAAGTTTAGTTTAGTTTAGTCTGCTGTATAATTTTACCGGGTTTGTATGCAACACAAAGCACGTCACTGTTAAATACAGTTCAGTTCAGTTTATTGTGACATGTACCGAGGTACAGGGAAACGCTTTTGTTGCGCGCTAACCAGTCAGTGGACAGACAACACACGATTACAATCGAGCCGTCCACAGTGAACAGATACATGATAAGGGAATAACGTTTAGTGCAAGGTAAAGTCTGATCAAGGATAGTCCGAGAGTCACTAATAGGGTCACCAACTGTCCCCGTATTAGCCGGGACATCCTGTATTTTGGGCTAAATTGGTTTGTCCCGTACGGGACCCGCCCTTGTCCCATATTAGGGCCGGGGGGGGCGCTGTAGCCCCGGACAGTGTAGGCCCGGACACTGTAGGCCCGGATTCTGTAGGCCAGGACGCTGTATGCCGGACAGTATAGGCCCGGACACTGTAGGCCCGGACACTGTAGGCCCGGACACTGCAGGCCCGGACACTGTAGGCCCGGACGCTGTAGGCCCGGACACTGTAGGCCCGGACACTGTAGGCCCGGACACTGTAGGCCCGGACGCTGTAGGCCCGGACTCTGTAGGCCCGGACACTGTAGGCCCGGATGCTGTAGGCCCGGACGCTGTAGGCCCGGACGCTGTAGGCCCGGACACTGTAGGCCCGGACACTGTAGGCCCGGACACTGTAGGCCCAGACACTGTAGGCCCGGTCCCTGTAGGCCAAGACGCTGTAGGCCCGGACACTGTAGGCCCAGACACTGTAGGCCCGGACACTGTAGGCCCGGTCCCTGTAGGCCAAGACGCTGTATGCCCGGACACTGTAGGCCCGGACAGTGTAGCCCAGGGGCCGCCCAGCGGAGGCTGTGTAGCAACCCGCCTCCCGGCCCGGGCGGCCGCCATTGGTGGAGCGGGAGCACGTGGCCGCTGGCTGGGTGAGGTCACGTGGGGCGCGGGGCGGCGACGCCACCCTTTGTCTCATATTTGGGAGTGAGGAAGTCAATAGACAATAGGTGCAGGAGGAGGCCATTCGGCCCTTCGAACCAGCGCCACCATTCAATGTGATCATGGCTGATCATTCTCAATCAGTACCCCGTTCCTGCCTTCTCCCCATACCCCCTGTCGGCACCCCGTAGTCTCCAATGAGGTAGATAGTAGTTCAGCACTGCTCTCTGGTTGTGGTGGGATGGTTCAGTTGCCTGATAACAGCCGGGAAAAGAAACTGTCCCTGAATCTGGAGGTGTGCGTTTCCACACTTCTGTACCTCTTGCCCGATGGGAGAGGGGAGAAGAGGGAGTGGCCGGGTGTGGGTGAGACTGGTCCTTGATGATGCTGCTGGCCTTGCCGAGGCAGCGTGAGGTGTAGATGGAGTCAGTGGGAGGGAGGTTGGTTTGTGTGATAGTCTGGGCTGCCTCCACAAGCTGTGATGCATCCCGATAAAATGCTTTCTGTGCTGCATGGAATCAATTCAGTTTTAATTTTTATAAACCATGCAAATAGCAATGTCAGATGCCTGCTGTGTCGGCTTGCCTGTAATTACTGCTCTAATTGGAGCTGGTACATCTCCATCTGAATTAAATGCAAACATATGTGGAAGAATCTCTCCACACTGAATTAATAATGTTCATGCCCTGGGCAATGGATCACCTGGAATTAATAAAGACACGAAGGGCAACGTCTACACAGGTTTACCTGCGCACTGAGGCCTGCCTGGGTCAGAATGGCATGGGCCTGGGGCTTGCCAACTTCCTCACTCCCAAATAGGGGACAAAGGGTGACGTCACCGCCCCCGCGCCCCACGTGACCTCACCCAGCCAGCGGCCACGTGCTCCCGCTCAACCAATGGCGGCCGCCCGGGCCGGGAGGCAATAGACAATAGAATAGACAATAGAAAATAGGTGCAGGAGAAGGCCATTCGGCCCTTCGAGCCAGCACCGCCATTCAATGTGATCATGGCAGATCATTCTCAATCAGTACCCCGTTCCTGCCTTCTCCCCATACCCCCTGACTCCGCTGTCCTTAAGAGCTCTATCTAGCTCTCTCTTGAATGTATTCAGAGAATTGGCCTCCACTGCCCTCTGAGGCAGAGAATTCCACAGATTCACAACTCTCTGACTAAAAAAGTTTTTCCTCATCTCTGTTCTAAATGGCCTACCCCTTATTCTTAAATTGTGGCCCCTGGTTCTGGACTCCCCCAACATTGGGAACATGTTTCCTGCCTCTAACGTGTCCAACCCCTTAATAATCTTATACGTTTCGATAAGATCCCCTCTCATCCTTCTAAATTCCAGTGTATACAAACCTAGTCGCTCCAGTCTTTCAACATATGACAGTTCCGCCATTCCGGGAATTAACCTAGTAAACCTACGCTGCACGCCCTCAATAGCAAGAATATCCTTCCTCAAATTTGGAGACCAAAACTGCACACAGTACTCCAGGTGCGGTCTCACTAGGGCCCTGTACAACTGCAGAAGGACCTCTTTGCTCCTATACTCAACTCCTCTTGTTATGAAGGCCAACATTCCATTGGCTTTCTTCACTGCCTGCTGTACCTGCATGTTTCCTTTCAGTGACTGATGCACTAGGACACCCAGATCACGTTGTACGTCCCCTTTTCCTAACTTGACACCATTCAGATAATAATCTGCCTTCCTATTCTTACCACCAAAGTGGATAACCTCACACTTATCCACATTAAACTGCATCTGCCATGCATCCGCCCACTCACACAACCTGTCCAAGTCACCCTGCAACCTCATAGCATCTTCCTCACAGTTCACACTGCCACCTAGCTTTGTATCATCGGCAAATTTGCTAATGGTACTTTTAATCCCTTCATCCAAATCATTAATGTATATTGTAAATAGCTGCGGTCCCAGCACCAAACCTTGCGGTACCCCACTAGTCACTGCCTGCCATTCTGAAAGGGACCCATTTATCCCCACTCTTTGCTTTCTGTCTGTCAACCAACTTTCTATCCATGTCAGTACCCTACCCCCAATACCATGTGCTCTAATTTTGCCCACCAATCTCTTAGGCAACCTCCGTTAGGCGGCGCCCGGGCATCCGGGGCTACAGTGTCCGGGACTACAGTGTCCGGGCCTACAGTGTCCGGGCCTACACTGTCCAGGCCTCTAGACCTACACTGTCTGGACCTGCACTGTCCAGACCTACAGTGTACAGGCCTACAGTGTCCAGGCCTACACTGTCCGGGCCTACACTGTCCAGACCTACAGTGTACAGGCCTCCAGAACTACACTGTCCGGGCCTACAGTGTCCGGGCCTAGTGTCCGGGCCTACAGTGCCCCCCGGGCCTAATACAGGACAAGGGCGGTCCCATACGGGACAAACCGATTTAGCCCAAAATACGGGATGTCCTGGCTAATACGGGACAGTTGGCGACCCTACATAGGCCAGTCTGTAATAGTTGATCACAATCAGGCCTACCAGTCATGATTGGGCCTACCAATCATAGTTATAGAGTCGTAGAGTGATACAGCATGGAAACAGGCCCTTCGGCCCAACTTTCCCGCACCGGCCAACATGTCTCATCTACACTAGTCCCACCTGCCCGTGTTTGGCCCATATCCCTCCAAGCCTGTCCTATCCATGTACCTGTCTGCTTCTTAAACGTTGGGATAGTCCCTGCCACAACTACCTCCTCCAGCAGCTCGTTCCATACACCCACCACCCTTTGTGTGAAAAAGTTACCCCTCAGATTCCTACTACAGTTTTTCCCCTTCAACTTAAACCTGTGTCCTCTGGTCCTTGATTCCCTTACTCTAGGCAAAAGACTGTGTGTGTCTGCCTGATCTGTAGACAATAGACAATAGGTGCAGGAGGAGGCCATTCGGCCCTTCGAGCCAGCACCGCCATTCATTGTGATCATGGCTGATCATCCACAATCAGTAACCCGTGCCTGCCTTCTCCCCATACCCCTTGATTCCGCTAGCCCCTAGAGCTCTATCTAACTCTCTCTTAAATCCGTCCAGTGAATCGGCCACAAATTCCACAAATTCACAACTCTCTGGGTGGAAAAGTTTCTTCTCACCTCAGTTTTAAATGGCCTCCCTGTTATTCTTAGACTGAGGCAATAATAAACACGTACCAACACACAAAGAGACATTACTGATCTAGGGAGGGCTGAAGGTGGTTTAAATCTCAGCAGAAGCGTTTGTGATTCTAACATCGCGAAACAGTATTCGTTGAGTGACCTTCTCCTGTTCTTGTCCAGCCATGAACTTGTTTTTTTTTTAGTTTAGTTTAGTTTAGTTTGGAGATACAGCGTGGAAACAGGCCCTTTCAGCCCACCGAGTCCGTGCCGACCAGCGATCCCCACACACTCGGGACGATGTGTGTGTAGGGTAGTGCTGGTGTACTAGCACCAGCATCTACAGTGTCCGGGCCTAAAGTGTCCGGGCCCACAGTGTCCGGGCCCACAGTGTCCGGGCCTACAGTGTCCGGGCCTACAGTGTCCAGGCCCACAGTGTCCGGGCCCACAGTGTCCGGGCCCACAGTGTCCGGGCCCACAGTGTCCGGGCCCACAGTGTCCGGGCCTACAGTGTCCGGGCCCACGCCTTCATCACCTCCCGTCTGGACTACTGCAACAGCCTCCTCTATGGCTCACCCTCAAAAATCATCGGTAAACTTCAATACATTCAAAACTCCGCTGCCCGTCTACTCACCCACTCCCCGATCTGTGACCATATCACCCCCGTCCTTTACAAACTCCACTGGCTCCCCATCCCCCAGAGAATCCAGTACAAAATCCTCCTCATAACCTACAAAGCCCTCCATAACCTGGCCCCATCCTACCTGACCGACCTCCTCCACAGGCACACTCCCACCTGCACCCTCCGCTCTGCCGCTGCCAATCTCCTATCCCCCCCACATCCGGACCAAACTCAGATCCTGGGGGGACAGGGCTTTCTCCATCGCTGCTCCCACCCTATGGAACTCACTACCCCAAACCATTAGAGACTCCTCCACACTCACCACATTCAAAACATCGCTGAAGTCTCACCTGTTCAGTACTGCCTTCAACCACTGAAGGTCACCTCACCTTCTGTCTCCTTTCTCTGTTCATTTACTTATTTACTTATTTATCTATTTATTCATTTCCCTATGTTCTCTAAATCCCTGTAAAGCGTCTTTGAGTATATGAAAAGCGCTATATAAATGTAATGCATTATTATTATTATTATTAGTATCCGGGCCCACAGTGTCCGGGCCTACAGCGTCCGGGCCTACAGCGTCTGGGCCCACAGTGTCCGGGCCTACAGCGTCCGAGCCTACAGCGTCTGGGCCCACAGTGTCCGGGCCTACAGCGTCCGGGCCTACAGCGTCTGGGCCCACAGTGTCCGGGCCTACAGCGTCCGAGCCTACAGCGTCTGGGCCCACAGTGTCCGGGCCTTCAGCACCCCGGGCCTAATACGGGACAAGGGCAGTCCCGTACGGGACAAACAAATTTAGCCCAAAATACAGGATGTCCCGGCTAATACGGGACAGTTGGCGACCCCTAACCTTGGTATACACGTGAAAATGAAGTTCATTAAAGCCTTGGTACAGGTTATAAGGTTATAGGTCGATAGGAGCAGAATTAGGCCATTCGGCCCATCAAGTCTACTCCACCATTCAATCATGGCTGCTCTATCTCTCCCTCCTAACCCCATTCTCCTGCCTTCTCCCCATAACCCCTGACACCCGCACTGATCAAGAATCTATCTATCTCTGCCTTAAAAATATCCATTGACTTGTGGCCTCCACAGCCGTCTGTAGCAAAGAATTCCACAGATTCACTAAACAAATTCCTCCTCATCTCCGTCCTAAAGGAACGTCCTTTAATTCTGAGGCTGTGCCCTCTGGTCCTAGACTCTCCCACTGGTGGAAACATCCTCTCCACATCTAACATATTAAATTCTTAAAGGGATTGGACAGGCTAGATGTAGGAAAAATGTTCCCCATGTTGGGGGGAGTCCAGAACCAGGGGCCACAGTTTAAGAATAAGGGGTCGGCCATTTTAAGACTGAAATGAGGAAAAACTTTTTCAGTCAGAGAGTTGTGAATCTGTGGAATTCTCTGCCTCAGAAGGCAGTGGAGGCCAATTCTCTGAATGCATTCAAGAGAGAGCTAGATAGAGCTCTTAAGGATAGCGGAGTCAGGGGGTATGGGGAGAAGGCAGGAACGGGGTACTGATTGTGAATGATCAGCCATGATCACATTGAATGGCGGTGCTGGCTCAAAGGGCCGAATGGCCTCCTCCTGCACCTATTGTTTATTGATCAGCCATGATCACATTGACTGGCGGTGCTGGCTCGAAGGGCCGAATGGCCTCCTCTTGCACCTATTGTTTATTGTCTATTGATCAGCCATGATCACATTGAATGGCGGTGCTGGCTCGAAGGGCCGAATGGCCTCCTCCTGCACCTGTTGTCCATGCTTCTGTGTTTAGGTAACAGGGGGCCATACCAAGCCTGGGCGTGAGTACCTACCATCAGTGACCTCCAGGAAGGCTTTGATGATGACGCTGCCGGCCACGTTGAGGGCCTGGCAGCTGTAGTGGCCGACGTCGGACCGCTGGACGCTGGTGATGGTCAGGTCTCCCACCTGCGAGACGGAGAACCTGCTGGACGGTTCGGGCGGCTGGTAGGAGAAGAGCAGGTTCTGCAAAGGGACAAGATCACACCAGGAAGAGTCTTAAACCGCAGAAGCAACTTGGGAAAGAAAAAAGGCACAGAGTGCTGGAGTAACTGGTGGCGCGGCGGTAGGGTTGCCGCCTCACGGCGCCGGAGACCCGGGTTCCATCCCGACTACGGGCGCTGTCTGTACGGAGTTTGTACGTTCTCCCCGTGACCTGTGTGGGTTTTCTCCGAGATCTTCGGTTTCCTCCCACACTCCAAAGACGTGCGGGTTTGTAGGTTAATTTGACTTGGTGTATGGTGTAAATTGTCACTAGAGTGTGTATATTAGCGTTAATGTGCGGGGATCGCTGGTCGGCGCGGACCCGGTGGACCGAAGTCTGTGTGTGCGTGCGTGTATGTGTGTGTGTGCGTGTGTGTGTGTATGCGTGTGTTCGCGTGTGTATGTGTGTGTGTGCGTGTGTATGTGTGTGTGTGCGTGTGTGTGCGTGTATGTGTGTATGTGTGTGCGTGCGTGCGTGTGTGCGCGTGTATGTGCGTGCGCGTGCATGTGCGTGCATGCGTGTGTGTGTGCGTGCGTGCGCGTGTATGTGCGTGCGTGTGCCTGTGTGCGTGCGTGCGCGTGTATGTGCGTGCGTGCGTGCATCTGCGTGTGTGCGTGCGTGCGCGTGTATGTGCGTGCGTGCGTGCGTGGGGGTGAGGGTGCAGTGTAGGGTGGTGTGTGCGTGTGTGCGTGCGTGCGTGCGCGTGTATGTACGTGCGTGCGTGTGTCTGTGTATGTGCGTGCGTGCATATGTTCGTGCGCGTGTATGTGCGTGCGTGCGTTTGTCTGTGTGCGTGCGCGTGTATGTGCGTGTGCGTGTAGGTACGTGCGTGCGTGTGTCTGTGTGCGTGCGCATGTATGTGTGTGCGCGTGTAGGTACGTGCGTGCGTGTGTCTGTGTGCGTGCGTGCGGTGCGTATGTGCGTGCGCGTGTATGTGCGTGCGTGCGTGGGCGTGCGTGCGTGGGCGTGTATGTGCGGCGTGAACGTGCGTGGTGGGGGTGGGGGTCCGGTGCAGGGTGGTGGCGTGCGTGCGTGCGTGCGTGCGTGCGTGCGTGCTTGCTTGCGTGGGGGTGGGGGGTCCTGTGTAGGGTGGTGCGTGTGCGTGTGTGGGGGTGAGGGTCCGGTGTAGGTGTGTGTGCGTGCGTGCGTGCGTGTGTGGGGGTGGGGGTCCGGTGCAGGGTGGTGCGGTGTGTGGGGGTGGGGGTCCGGTTGTAGGGTGGTCTCTCCCCCCCTCAGCGCCCACTCACCTGACTGCGCTCCCTCTGCCAGAAGATGGCTGGCTGTGGGTTGCCCGTGGCCTCACACATGAACGTGACCGTCGACCCACCGCCACGATCTGGTCTCGCGGCTTCACCACGAACTGGGGCGGAGCTGGAGGGGAGAGAACGACCACGGCGTTTACCGCCGACCGCGGCACTCAACCCGTTTCAGTTCCGCTCATTGTCACGTGTACCGAGGTACAGTGTCGCGCCACTGACCAGTCAGCGGAAAGACAACACGTGGTTACAATCCAGCCGTCCACAGTGTACGGATACACGGTAAAGGAACAACATTCAGTGCAAGGGTAAAGCCAGCAAAGTCCCGATCACGGATAGTCCGAGGGTCACCAATGAGGCAGATAGTAGTTCTACATCCACTCTATCCCAGGCCGCTCACTGTTCTGTACGTTTCAATGAGGTCCCCCCTCGTCCTTCTAAACTCCAGCGAGTACAGGCCCAGTGCCCACAAACGCTCATCATAGGTTAACCCACTCATTCCTGGGATCGTTCTTGTAAACCTCCTCTGGACCCTCTCCCAGAGCCGGCACATCCTTCCTCAGATACGGGGCCCAAAACTGCTCACAGTTACTCCAAATGTGGCCTGACCAGCGCCTTATACAGCCTCAGCATTAGGAGAGGGAGAGAGAGAGAGAGAGAGAGAAAGAGGGAGGGAGGGAGAGAGAGGGAGAGAGAGAGGGAGGGTGAGGGAGGGAGAGAGAGGAGAGGGTGAGGGACAGGGGAGAGAGAGAGAGAGGGAGAGAGAGAGAGAGGAGAGGCTGAGGGATAGGGAGAAGGAGAAAGAGAGAGAGAGGGAGAGGGAGAAGGAGAGAGAGAGGGAGAGGGTGAGAGGGAGGGAGAGGGGGAGGGTGAGAGGGAGGGAGAGGGGGAGGGTGAGAGGGAGGGAGAGAGAGGAGAGGGAGAGAGAGAGGGAGAGGGTGAGAGGGAGGGAGAGGGGAGGGTGAGAGGGAGGGAGAGAGAGGAGAGGGAGAGAGAGAGGGAGAGGGAGAGAGAGAGGGAGAGGGTGAGAGGGAGGGAGAGGGGAGGGTGAGAGGGAGGGAGAGAGAGGAGAGGGTGAGGGATAGGGAGAAGGAGAAAGAGAGAGATGAGAGAGAGGGGGAGAAGGAGAGAGAGAGGGAGAGGGTGAGAGGGAGGGAGAGGGGGAGGGTGAGAGGGAGGGAGAGAGAGAGGGAGAGGGAGAGAGAAAGAGAGAGAGAGTGACGGAGGAGATCCCCCACATGCCAACGTTATCCTACACAAACATACCGTACTCCTTGTCAAAACCTGTGGAGAAAGTGCCGTTTTAAGTGAGGTAAGATGTAGTTTTACCTGTCTCTCGGGTCAGTCAACATTACCCAACTCTCCCAGCTCGTTTCTATTTTGGTTTTAAAGCACTTTCTGTGGCCTGATCCTTTGCCCGTAACAACAGGGGCATGAAACGTGAAGGTTGTTTGGTAGATGGTGGATGGAGCGCAGAGAATGGAAGGTTGTTTGGTAGATGGTGGATGGAGCGCAGAGAATGGCGGATGGAGTATCAACTTACCCACTGAACAACTGCAACAGAACAGAACACAACAAAAGGAAGTAGATTAATGGACGGGATGAAGCTCGTCAGTGTCAACAACAGTTAGGGTCACCAACCGTCCCGTAATATTGGCCTAAATTGGTTTGTCCCGTACTGGGACCGCCCTTGTCCCGTGTTAGGCCCGGACACTGTAGGCCAGACACTGTAGGCCCGGACACTGTTGGCCTGGACACTGTAGGCCCGGACACTGTCGGCCCTGACAGTGTAGGCCCGGACACTGTAGGCCCGGACAGTGCAGGCCCGGACACTCCCGGTCCTGACAGTGTAGGCCCGTACACTGTAGGCCCGGACAGTGTAGGCCCGGCACTGTAGGCACGGACACTGTAGGCCCGGACACTGTAGGCTCGGACACTGCAGGCCCGGACACTGCAGGCCCCGACACTGTAGGCCCGACACTGTAGGCCCGGACACTGTTGGCCCGGACACTGTAGGCCCGGGCACTGTAGGCCCGGATACTGTAGGCCCGGACACTGTAGGCTCGGACACTGCAGGCCCGGACACTGTATGCCCCGACACTGTAGGCCCGGACCCTGTATGCCCGGACACTGTAGGCCCGGACACTGTAGGCTCGGACACTGTAGGCTCGGACACTGCAGGCCCGGACACTGTAGGCCCGGACACTGTAGGCCCAGGCAATGTAGGCCCTGACACTGTAGGCCTAGACAGTGCAGGCCTCGACACTGTAGGCCTAGACAGCGCAGGCCCGGTCACTGCAGGCCCAGACACTGCAGGCCCGGACACTGCAGGCCCCGACACTGCAGGCCCAGACACTGTAGACCCGGACACTGCAGGCCCCGACACTGTAGGCCCGGAAGCCCGGGTGCCGCCTAACAGAGGTTGCGTAGCAACCCGCCCCCCGGCCCGGGCGGCTGCCGTTGGTGGAGCGGGAGCACGTGGCCGCTGGCTGGGTGAGGCCACGTGGGGCGCGGGGCGGTGACGTCACCCTTTGTCCCTTATTTGGGAGTGAGATGGTTGGCAACCCTAACAACAGCGCCACACCCTGACCAGTGCCACTTGGCTTCACCTTCACGTGTGATCCTTTTTATTGACACAAACACTCTCTCTGGACCATGGAGGCCATTCGTTCCATCCGTGTCCATGCTGGCCTCAACGGGGGCCCCACACCTGATGAAGAGGCCGACCAGCGATCCCCGCACACTAACACTAACCCTACCACACACAACTAGGGCCAAATGTTTACATTTACACCAAGCCAATTGACCGACAAACCCGTACGGTCTTCAGAGTGCGGGAGGAAACCGGAGCGCCCGGAGAAAACCCACGCAGGTCACGGGGAGAACGTGCAAACTCCGTACAGACGGCGCCCGCGGTCGGGATGGAACCCGGGTCTCCGGCGCTGTGAGGCGGCAACTCTACCGCTGCGCCATCGTGCCGTGCCGCCCGAGTTCAGTTATTGGCTTCAGGCCAAACCTTGTGCGGAGACGAGGATTGGAGACCTCAGTCCGTCCGTCCCGTCCCGTCCCGACCCGTCCTTTCCCAGCTGGGAACGTCAGTAACCCTTGTGATTTGCGGGCACGATTCGGTCACTCAAAATTAGGCAAGTAAGTAGTGGCCGAAGATAGACACAAATAGCTGGAGTAACTCAGCGGGTCAGGCAGCGTCTCTGGACAGGAGGAACGGGTGTCGTCTCGGGCCGAGACCCACCTTCAGACTGGTCCTCCTTCTGAAGAGGGGCCTCGACCCGAAACGCCGCCCGTTCCTTCTCTCCAGAGACGCTGCCTGTCCCGCTGAGTTACTCCAGCTCTTTGCGTCTGTCTTCGGTTTAAACCTGCACCTGCAGTTCCTCCCTGCACAGGCGTCTGCAATCAGTACCCCGTTCCTGCTTTCTCCCGTGTCCCTTGATTCCATTAGCCCCGAGCTATATATATCTCCAACTCCCTCTCGAAAACATTCGGTGAAGTAGTGGCACTGGCCCATCAAAGCAATGAGGAGAAGCAAAATCAAAAGTGGCACAGTAGCGCAGCGGTAGAGTTGCTGCTTTACAGCGAATGCAGCGCCGGAGACTCAGGTTCGATCCTGACTACGGGTGCTACACTGTAAGGAGTTTGTACGTTCTCCCCGTGACCTGCGTGGGTTTTCTCCGAGATCTTCGGTTTCCTCCCACACTCCAAAGACGTACAGGTATGTAGGTTAATTGGCTGGGTAAATGTAAAAATTGTCCCTAGTGGGTGTAGGATAGTGTTAATGTGCGGGGATCGCTGGGCGGCACGGACTTGGAGGGCCGAAAAGGCCTGTTTCCGGCTGTATATATATGATATGATATGATAGGAAAGGGTGGCGTTAATGGTAATGAGAGAGAGGAGCACCTTCTTGTCAACGCACGCACACTGTTTATAGCACAACGATCGTTTGATCCATGTCTGGTCCAACTAGCCCCTACACGCATTCCACGAGCTGCAGTTGACACAATGCATTTTTGTTTTGAGGTTGCAACGATCTGATCAGGAATGCAGCCCGTTTCTGTATCACGGCCTTGAGGTTTCCGCTCTCTTTATCACTGAAGAATAGGTACAAATTGGCCGGGGTCCTTTGCTGCCAAGTGATCGTCACGCGATGGATTAAATCTCATCGTCCTCCCCCCCCCCCCCCCCCACCAATGCTTCAAACGCGCGCTCTGTGTTTTGGGCCTTACGTTGTTGTTAGTGTTCGCCAACTGTCCCGTATTAGCCGGGACATCCCGTACATTGGGCTACATTGGTTTAGAGATTTAAGAGATACAGCGATCCCCGCACACTAACACCATCTTACACACACTAGGGACAATTTTCACATTTACACCAAGCCAATTAACCTACAATCCCGCACGTGTTTGGAGTGTGGGAGGAAACCGAAGATCTCGGAGAAAACCCACGCGGGTCACGGGGAGAACGTACAAACTCCGTACAGACGGCACCGTAGTCAATTGCACCATCATTCAATGTGATCATGGCTGATCATTCTCAATCAGTACCCCGTTCCTGCCTTCTCCCCACACCCCCTGACTCCGCTATCCTTAAGAGCTCTGTCTAGCTCTCTCTTGAATGCATTCAGAGAATTGGCCTCCACTGCCTTCTGAGGCAGAGAATTCCACAGATTCACAACTTTCTGACTGAAAAAGTTTTTCCTCATCTCCGTTCTAAATGGCCTACCCCTTATTCTTAAACTGTGTGGCCCCTGGTTCTGGACTCCCCCAACATTGGGAACATGTTTCCTGCCTCTAAACGTGTCCAACCCCTTAATAATCTTACACGTTTCGATAAGATCCCCTCTCATCCTTCTAAATTCCAGTGTGTACAAGCCTAGTCGCTCCAGTCTTTCAACATATGACAGTCATTTGTGATGGGTTATATTTTGCACCTGGTTTGTGTAACCCTTTGTTTTATGACCACTTGTTCTTTGACTGCTCTTTCTCCGGGAATGAACTCTAGTTTTTTACGCCGGAGAACGGTGTGGAAACAGGCCCTTGCGGCCTACCGAGCCCACGCCGACCAGCCGATCCCCAGTACACCAGGTCCATCTCACACACAACAAGGACAATTTACAGGAGGCGATTGACCTACAAAACCTGCACGTCTTTGGAGTGCGGGAGGAAACCGGAGCGCCCGGAGAAAACCCACGCGGGTCACGGAGAGAACGTGCAAACTCCGTACAGACAGACAGCGCCCGTGGTCAGGATCGAACCCTATGCTTTAGTTTAGTTTAGAGATACAGCGCGGAAACAGGCACTTCGGCCACCGGGTCCGCGCCGACCAGCGATCCACACACACTAACACTATCCTACACACACACACACACACACACACACACACACACACACACACACACACACACACACACACACAAACACACACACACACACACACACACACACACACACACTAGGGACAATGTTTTTTGCATTTACACCAGGAGAAACACTAGGGGCTGGTGGAATCAAGGGATATGGGGAGAAGTCAGGCACGGGTCACTGATTGTGGATGATCAGCCATGATCAAAGATACTAGAGGAGCAGTAGACAATAGGTGCAGGAGGAGGCCATTCGGCCCTTCGAGCCAGCACCACAAGATGGACCACTCCGTTGAAATCGCCTATACTGAAGTCTAGTGCGCAAAGGGGTGTAACGTCCGCCATTTTAGTAAGCTAAACCCGCCGTTCGCTCCGCCTCTCGCAGTGTAACCAGTGTTTTGGGGAACCAGTGTGTGTGATGATACAGTAAAGATGCAGAATATATCTCATCTGTCAACTCACAGGTTTTTGTTATTTTTCTGTTTTAAATGTTTCTGCTACGTTTCCGCCGACTAAAATGGCGCCCTGGCGTACTACGGTCGAGTGGTCTATCCTGCTCTGCTCTATTATCTCAGGTCACGATCACGACGGATGGCGGTGCTGGCTCGAAGGGCCAAACGGCCTCCTCCGGCACCTATGTACGTTTCTATCTCGGGGAAAACCCACGGGCAGGTCGCGCGGGGAGGGAGAACGTACAAACTCCGTACGGACATGCACCCCTAGTCGGGGGGTCTCGGGCGCTGCAAGCGCTGTAAGGCGGCAACTCTACCGCCGTGCCACCGTGCCTATAGATGAGACCAGTAACACAACCAGAGCTCTCAGCTCTGAAGGGGGAAGTCAGTGACCTTCGTGTCAAGCGCCATTTGTTCTCAGTGAGGCGATAGACAGGCTCTCCAGAGCTACCAATCTCAGGCGCCGCGAGAAGGTGCAGTGAATACTTTCAGCTGGACTCCCAGGAATGCAACGGCTTGTTTACGCCTCTTGGAGCGGCCAGCCCTATCAGCTTGATCTAAAGCCTTGACTATTCGCAAGGGTCAAAGTTATCAGTCAGCCAAGCACTGTTATGTCTCATTTCCTTTGAGAGGAATCGAGGAAAACTATAAATAAACACACAAATAAATCTCTGGAATGAATGGCAGGCGGGCGGGGGGGGGGGGGGGGGGAAATAAAAAGTTTGCCAAACGTTGCAAATCTCTTTTGGGAAGTGGGGTGGATTCGGAGAACTAATACCGAGTCCGTGTTTCGTGCTTAGTTCCATTCAGTCCGATTTAGTTTAGATTATCTTAGTTTGGGTTGCTTTGGTGACACGCAAGCACACAAACTGGCCCCTACGGACCACCGAGCCCCCGCGCCGACCAGCGATCCCCACGCACTAACGCTGTCCTACACACACACACACACACACGCACACACATGCGCACACGCACACACACACATTCGCATGCACGCACGCACGCACGCACGCGCACGCACGCACGCACGCACACAAACACACGCACACACACACATGCACGCACGCATACACACACACGCACACACATACACACACACGCACACACACATATACACACACACACACACGCACGCACGAACACACACGCGCACACACACGCGCGCACTAGGGACAATTTAAAATCTCTCCCGAAGCCAATTAACCTACAAACCTGCGCATCTTTGGAGTGTGGGAGGAAACCGGAGATCCCGGAGAAAACCCACGCAGGTCACGGGGAGACAATAGATAGTAGGTGCAGGAGGAGGCCATTCGGCCCGTCGAGCCAGCACCACCATTCAATGTGATCATGGCTGATCATTCTCAATCAGTACCCCCGTTTCCTGCCCTCTCCCCATACCCCCTGACTCCGCTATCATTAAGAGCTCTATCTAGCTCTAACTCCGTACTAACTTCGTATAGACAGCACCCGTAAAACATAGAAACATAGAAAATAGGTGCAGGAGGCCATTCGGCCCTTCAAGCCAGCACCGCCATTCATTGTGATCGCGGCTGATCATCCACAATCAGTAACCCGTGCCTGCCTTCTCCCCATATCCCTTGATTCCTCTAGCCCCTAGAGCTCTATCTAATTCTCTTTTAAATCCATCCAGTGAATCGGCCTCCACTGCCCTCTGTGGCAGAGAATTCCACAAATTCACAACTCTCTGGGTGAAAAGGTTTTTCCCTCATCTCAGTTTTAAAGGCACATTCCTTGTACGTGCAGATTCTCGGCCAATAAACCTATTCATTCAAATTCCCCCCCCCCCCCCCCCCCCCCTTTACTCTTAGACTGTGTGTGGCCCCCTGGTTCTGGGCCCGTAGTCAGGATGGAACCTGGGTCTCTGGCGCTGTGAGGCAGGGCTCACTCTTCATGGTATCTTTACCATCAATCAAGAAACGAGCATTTGGATATCATTCTGATGCCTCTGTTTGATGTTTTTGAAATTACTACTGCAGAGGTTCTGGGGAGGTTTTACGATGTGAAGTTATAAGTCGACCACAGCATTCTTGATCTGCCCAAAACTCCACCGCCCCCCACCCTCCCCCCCCACCCCCATAATTGACACCGTGTCCACTTTGAGGCACGCAGTTTTACCAGTTAAATATTCCAGAAGAAACCGCAAAGCCAGCGATCTCCACCCTCTCCACGTACGAGCGCAAGCTCACTCCACGCCCGCGGGCTTGATCAAAGGAGGCCGTTTGGCCCGTCGTGCGCATGCCAGCTGGCGGAGGAACCATTCCCAAAGAGTCCCCTGTCTTCTCTCTCTCCTGCTCCGGACCTTCTCCACGCCCCTCTGTTCTTCTACCCCTCTGTTACGAGCCTTCTGAACTGTCCTTCCAACAGCGAGTGCCAGCAGCATAATCAAGGGCAGTCTCACCCCACCCCGGCCACTCCCTCTTCTCCCCCCTCTCCCATCGGGCAAGAGGTACAGAAGTGTGGAAACGCACACCTCCAGATTCAGGGACAGTTTCTTTTCCCGGCTGTTATCAGGCAACTGAACCATCCTCTCACCACAACCAGAGAGCAGTGCTGAACTACTATCTACTTCCCTCGGACTATCCTTGATCGACTTTACCTTGCACTAAACGTTGTTCCCTTATCGTGTATTTGGCAACTGTAATTGTAATCATTCATTGTCCTTTTCCGCCAGCTGGTCAGCACGCAACAACAAAAGCTTTCCACTGTACCTCGGTACACGTGACAATAAACTATACTGTAAACTGGTCTCATTCACTTCTAGACAATAGACAATAGGTGCAGGAGGAGGCCATTCGGACCTTCGAGCCAGCACCGCCATTCAATGTGATCATGGCTGATCATTCTCAATCAGTACCCCCGTTCCTGCCTTCTCCCCATACCCCCTGACTCCACTATCCTTAAGAGCTCTATCCAGCTCTCTCGTGAATGCATTCAGAGAATTGGCCTCCACTGCCTTCTGAGGCAGAGAATTCCACAGATTCACAACTCTCTGACTGAAAAAGTTTTTCCTCATCTCCGTTCAAAATGGCCTCACCCCTTTATTCTTAAACTGTGGCCCCTGGTTCTGGACTCCCCCAACATTGGGAACATGTTTCCTGCCTCTAACGTGTCCAACCCCTTAACAATCTTACACGTATCGATAAGATCTCCCTCTCATCCTTCTAAATTCCAGTGTATACAAGCCTAGTCGCTCCAGTCTTTCAACATACGACAGTCCCGCCATTCCGGGAATTAACCTGGTGAACCTACGCTGCACGCCCTCAATAGTAAGAATATCCTTCCTCAAATTTGGAGACCAAAACTCTCCCCATTCTTCCCCATGGCAGGCTGGATAGAGTGGATGTGGAGATCCTTGGACCATCTCTAATTGGACTTTCTTGCCCTGAGCATTGTTCCGTTGTTCGTGTATCTGTCCACTGTGGACGGCTCGATAGTGATCATGTACAGTCTTCCTGCCGGCTGGATAGCGCGCAACGAAAAGCTTCTCACTGCACAACTCTTCCTGTGGTGTACTGTTCTGTGTTCCATGTTCCATGGTTATCTTTCTTTTTGGACTTTAGTCCAGCATTTGTTGAGTTGAGTTTAGTTTAGTTTAGAGACACAGCGCGGAAACAGGCCCTTCGGCCCACCGGGTCCGCGCCGACCAGCGATCCCCGCACACTAACACCGTCCTACACACACTAGGGACAAGTTTTACATTATTTTTTTACACACTCACACACCCAATGGAACAGGCGCACATAAACACACACATACACACACACACATAGAGAAACTCACGCACTAATATACACACATAGGCATGCACATATGTACACAGACTCACACATATATACATGCACACGAACACAGACACACTCACACACACACACATATATATAGAGAAACTCACACAAATACACACACATAGGCATGCACATATGTACACACACGCACTCACACACACATATATAGAGAAACTCACACGCAAATAGGCACGAACATATGTACACACACAGACTCACACATATATACACGCACACACACACACACAGACACACACATATATATATAGAGAAACTCACGCACAAATACACACACATAGGCACACATACGTACACACACAGACTCACACATATGAGAGAGAGAGAGAGAGAGAAACTCACACACAAATATATGCATACACACACAGGTACACACATAATTACACACAGACACACACATATATACAAACACATACACACGTACATGCTCATGCACACACACACACACATAGGGACGCACATATGTACACACAGAGACTCATACATATATACACATATGCACACACACACACAAACACACAGAGTGCACACACACCTACACACCTACACACACTACACGTACACCTACACACACAGACACACACCTACACGTACACACACACACACACCTACACACACACACACTACACGTACACCTACACACACAGACCTACACGTACACACACCTACACGTACACATACACACACCTACACGTACACACACACACACACACCTACACACACACGCCTACACGCACACACCTACATGCACACACCTACACACGTACACGTACACACGTACACACACACACCTACACACACACACGTACACACACACACCTACACGTGCACACACACACGTACACACACAGAGCAGGGCCCAGGCCTGCAGGCCGGTGGGGCTGTGGAATGAATGGGGTGACACCTACAATCAGAGCTGATTACCAGTTTGTGTGAGTGGGCTGATTACAGGACAGCGAAGTGAAGGATGTGACCCTGATACCAATCTCCAGTCTGGAGCTGCCCCCACAACACAGAGCGAGCAAGGTTACAATGCTTTAAAGACCCGCCCTACCCTGCCCTCCCTCTGGTATGTCTCTCTCTCCCCCCTCCCCCTCCCTCTCTCTCTCCCTCTCCCACTCCCTCTCCCCTCCCCCCTCCCCCTCTCTACCCCTCCCTCTCCTCTCTCCCTCTCTCTTTCTCCCTCTCTCCCTCTCCCCTCCCCTCCCCCTCTCTCCCCCTCCCTCTCCTCTCTCTCTCCCTCTCCCTCTCCCTCTCCCTCTCCCTCTCCCTCTCCCTCTCCCTCTCCCTCTCCCTCTCCCTCTCCCTCTCCCTCTCCCTCTCCCCTCTCCCTCTCCCTCTCCCTCTCCCTCTCCCTCTCCCTCTCCCTCTCCCTCTCCCCCTCCCCCTCTCCCCTCCCTCCCTCCCCCTCCCCTCCTCCCTCCCCCTCCGTCTCTCCCTTCCGTCTCCCCTCCGTCTCTCCCTCTGTCTCTCTCTCTCTCTCTCTTCCCCCCCCCCGCACGTGTCCATCTCTCTGCCCTGTGTTGCGGTTCCCTGCACAGGATGTCCCAGCCAGAGGTATCTGACCGTGAAACGTCACCTATCCATGTTCTCCACAGATGCTGCCTGACCCGCTGAGTAACTCCAGCACTCTGTGAAACGTCACCTATCCATGTTCTCCACAGATGCTAGTTCTCCGACCAGTCTCACCGCCCGCCTGGTTAATTTTACTGATCGTACGCCTTGTTGTCAACTTCCCCTCAGCCAACAATGAACCGTTCGACATTTCCTTCATCAGCGTCTGCTTTGATCTGTTGTTTTCACACTTTACCCTTCCATATCCCTG